>NC_061514.1:304496202-304517053 GCF_022539505.1 Lolium rigidum
GTCCGTGTTAGTTGCATCCAAAATACACAAATTAGAGGCAAAACAATAGCAAAAGTGTTCGGGAAAGTAGATACGTTTTGGACGTATCACTGTCCAGGACTGGCGCGTGGTTGACGAGGGAGGAAATCCCTATTGTGTAGCTTTCTGGTCCCCGGCAACGGCGCCAGAAAATAGCTTGATGTCTACGCCCCCTCCTTTCCTGTAGACAGTGTTGGGCCTCCAAGAGCAGAGGTTTGTAGAACAGCAGCAAGTTTTCCCTTAAGTGGATCACCCAAGGTTTATCGAACTCAGGGAGGAAGAGGTCAAAGATATCCCTCTCATGCAACCCCTGCAACCACAAAGCAAGAAGTCTCTTGTGTCCCCAACACACCTAATAGGTGCACTAGTTCGGCGAAGAGATAGTGAAATACAGGTGGTATGAATATATATGAGCAGTAGCAACGGTGCCGGAAAATAGCTTGTCTGGCGTGTAGTTGATGGTGGTAGTATTGCAGCAGTAGTAACGCAGTAAAACAGTAAACAAGCAGCGATAGCAGTATTTAGGAACAAGGCCTAGGGATTACACTTTCACTAGTGGACACTCTCAACATTGATCACATAACAGAATAGATAAGTGCATACTCTACACTCTTGTTGGATGATGAACACATTGCGTAGGATTACACGAACCCTCAATGCCGGAGTTAACAAGCTCCACAATTCAATGTTCATATTTAAATAACCTTAGAGTGTAAGATAGATCAAAAGACTAAACCAAGTACTAACATAGCATGCACACTGTCACCTTCATGCATATGTAGGAGGAATATATCACATCAATACTGTCATAGCAATAGTTAACTTCGGAATCTACAAGAGATCATGATCATAGCATAAACCAAGTACTAACACGGATGCACACACTGTCACTATTACATCGTGCAGGAGGAATAAAACTATTTTAATAACATTGCTATAGTAGCACATAGATAAATTGTGATACAAATACATTGCAATCATAAAGAGATATAAATAAGCACCTCACTATGCCATTCATCAGTGAATAAGTATTCTGTGAAATATAGCCTAAGAGACCCACACGGTGCACACACTTGTCACCTTTACACACGTGGGACAAGGAGTCTCCGGAGATCACATAAGTAAAACTCACTTGACTAGTATAATGACATCTAGATTACAAGCATCATCATATGAATCTCAATCATGTAAGGCAGCTCATGAGATTATTGTATTGAAGTACATAGGAGAGAGATGAACCACATAGCTACCGGTACAGCCCCGAGCCTCGATGGAGAACTACTCCCTCCTCATGGGAGCAGCAGCGGTGATGAAGATGGCGGTGGTGATGATGGAGAAGCCTTCCGGGGGCACTTCCCCGTTCCGGCAGCGTGCCGGAACAGAGACTCCTGTCCCCCAGATCTTGGCTTCGCGATGGCGGCGGCTCTGGAAGGTTTCTGTGGGTTTCGTCGAATGCATCATGGTTTTCGCGACGGAGGCTTTATATAGGCGAAGAGGCGGCGCAGGAGAGCTTCTGGGGGGCCCACACCATAGGGCGGCGCGACCCCCCCTCTGGCCGCGCCAGGGTGTGGTGTGGGGCCCCCAGGGCTCCCCTCTGGCGGCTCTCGGGTGTTCTGGATGGTTCCGGGAAAAATAGGAACACAGGCGTTGATTTCGTCCAATTCCGAGAATATTTCGTTACTAGGATTTCGAAACCAAAAACAGCAGAAAACAGGAACTGACACTTCGGCATCTTGTTAATAGGTTAGTTCCAGAAAATGCACGAATATGACATAAAGTGTGCATAAAACATGTAGATAATATCAATAATGTGGCATGGAACATAAGAAATTATCGATACGTCGGAGACGTATCAGCCCCCCTGGCCGCGCCGGCCTAGGGTTTGGTGGGCCTGTGCCCCCCCTCTGGTCCTTCTCGTGTGTTCTGGATGCTTCCGGTGAAAATAGAAACCTGGGCGTTGATTTCGTCCAATTCCGGGAATATTTCGTTACTAGGATTTCTGAAACCAAAAACAGCAGAAAACAGGACCTGGCACTTCGGCATCTTGTTAATAGGTTAGTTCCAGAAAATGCACGAATATGACATAAAGTGTGCATAAAACATGTAGATAACATCAATAATGTGGCATGGAACATAAGAAATTATCGATACGTCGGAGACGTATCAGAGCGTCACCGTCGCGCCTCACAGGTGGTGGAGATGGCGCCGCGCTGCTCGCCGGCAGCCCCGACACGGGTGTTGTCGCTGCACCCCGCGGTTGGTGGCGATGTCGTCGTCACGGCTTGTGGGTGTGTTGATGGCGCCGTGATACACGCCGGTGGCCTCATCACGGACGTCATCGTCGCGGCTCGCGGGAGTGGTGTTGATGGCGCCGTGATACACGCCGGCAGCCTCACCACGGACGTTGTCGTCGCGCCTCGCGGGAGTGGTGTTGATGGCATCGTGCTACACGCCGACAGCCTTTGTTGTGGACATGGTCGTCGAGGCTCGTGGGTGCCGTGGAGATGGCGCCGCGATGCATGCCAGCAGCCTCGTCAAGGTCGGCGTCGTCTTCGCCATGGCGGATGGCGCCAGATTGTACACCGGCAGCCCCGACGTTGTCGTCGGTGGCATGGTGTAGAGTTGAAGATGGCGTCGCGCTGCACACCGGCCGCCTCGTCAAGGTTGTCGTCATCGAGACTCACGGGTGATGAAGATGGCGCCGCGCTGCAGCCGGCAGCCTCGTCACGGACGTCGTCGCGCCTCACTGGTGGTGCCCTGCTGCACACCGGCAGCCTCCTCGAGGACGTCGTCGTCGCGGCTTATGGTAATGAAGATGGCTCCGTGCACCATGCCGGCAGCCTCGGCACGGACGTCGTCGTCGCGCCTCACGGGTGGTGAAGATGGCGCCGCGCTGCACGCCGGCAGCCTCCTCGCGGACGTCGTCATCGCGGCTTATGGGTGATGAAGATGGCGCCACGCTGCACACCGACAGCCCCGTCAAGGTCGTCGTCCTCCAGCTCGTGGGCGCCGTGGAGATGGCGCCGCGCTGTCCGCCGGCAGCCCCAGCACGGATGTTGTCGCTGCGCCGTGGCGGATGGCGCCGGGCTGTTCGCCCGCAGCCTCATCAAGGTTGGCGTCGTCCTCGCCATGGCGGATGGCGCCGGGCTGTTCGCCGGCAGCCCAACGTCGTCGTCGGTGGCATGGTGTAGAGCCGGAGATGGAGCCCGGATGTGCACGCCGCCAGCCTTGACGTCGTCGGCCTCGCCGTGGCGGATGGCGCCGGACTGTACGCCGGCAGCCTCATCAAGGTTGGCGTCGTCCTCGCCATGGCGGATGGCGCCGGGCTGTTCGCCGGCAGCCCAACGTCGTCGTCGGTAGCATGGTGTAGAGTCGGAGATGGAGCCCGGATGTGCACGCCGCCAGCCTTGACGCCGTCGTCCTCGCTGTGGCGGATGGCGCCGGGCTGTACGCCGGCAGCCCCGACGTCGCCATCGTCGGCCGTCAGCTCCGACGTCACCGTGCAGCCGTATGCGTGTGCTTGGAGAGAAAGAGAGATAGAGGAAGGAGAAATATTCAACCGTGATTCTCACCGTCTGGAGACGCCACCTTCATATCCATCGCTTCTTCCTTCTCCTGATCGATAACGTGTGTATAGTGCTTGTTTGATGTCAATGGATGGGTGTTGGTGTGATCTGCGCCTGTATGTATGGGTGCTCCTTTTCTTCAGGTGCGAGCCGCGCTTCTGGTCTTCAGGTACGAGAGCTCTCCGTCTCTCAGATCGCTGACCCCCCGAGCTGCGCCTCCGGCTGCTGCGTCTTGTGTGTCGAGCTGTGTCTTCCTTTTATAGGCAGCCGGCGATGGATAGCTGCGCGGAGTCTCCTTCCACGAGTATGGCGGCAGCAATGTTTATCTTACGCTCGCACGCGCGCGCTAATAGCGATCTTGTTTTTGATGTTTATCAGATCACTTTCAGCTGGCCAAAATATCCTGTGAGGCAAACCGATCAGTGTACCGGCCCACACGCGTATACACGAACTGGCCGGTGTATATGCACGGATGTACGCATTTACTTTTGGGCTTGTACTCGTATGCCTGTAGAAATCAAAATAATAAACATAATTGAGTTAGTCGCTTCACGTTGCTAGCTTAGGCGCTCGTGAAGGTGAAAGCTGCCTGTGTCGTAGCCTCATGAAGCTCGATGGATCCATCAATTGCTAATTTACTATCTCCACGTATCCACTGAAATGGCCAGCTCTACGGGAGTGGTGTTTTGGAACATGGGTGCATATGCTACCTATATTTTAAAATGCATCTTATGTACATTTTAAATTTCAAAAAAATTGAAATAAAAAATTTGTACGTACATCTTCACGTGCTACGCGTTCACAAAGTCGTTTCATAAAAAAATCGACTTATCATGTGACGTGTGTAAAAAGACAAAATGCGGTGCTAAAAATAATGCTTTTCAGAAGATAAAATTTCTCCTTTTTACATAGACCACAAAAAATATTGATTTTTCGTGAAACTTAGCAAATGCACATACATTATGGAGATGTACACGTAGAATTTTTTATCTAATTTTTTTAACATTTTGAAATATGTTTTTTTGGTAGAGGGAGCATATGCACCCGGGAGCCGAATTGAATTTCCGAGCTCTACGCATATTGCTTGTTGTTCAATACTAGCTTAGCTTGCATGTTTCGCATACTAGTACATGAATCGATCAACTATTTTCTTTTCACGCCAATTTGCCAAGCAATGAAGCACTGCTGCAACTTATACAAAATCACGTCGAACAAAGCCCCAAACAAAGCGATCCTGCTCATCATTAAGATTTACCCGCAAAAGCTTTTGGCATAACTATAACCATAGAGTCCACCTGTTTTCCAACAACGCCCTTCTAAAACTAATATTCAGCGGGGTTTGAGCTAACATATGAGCTACCATTACGTTTTTATGCCGCACAATATTGTATAACGACGGATATTGATGTGCTAGCGGGGTATCCCCTAACCAAGTATCTTCCCAGAATCTATTATTCATCCCGTTTCCAATTTTGAAAGAACCCCTCTTAAAAAACTCGTCCTTCACCCTGATTAAACCCTTCCAGAAGGGAGAATCTATGGGCTTAACTTGTACTGCCGATAAGATCTTCTGTCTTAAGTATTTTTTTGTAACAACTCCTACCACACCCCGTCCTCATTCAACAACTTAAAGAGCCATTTACTCAATAAGCATTTGTTTTTGACTTCGAGTACCTCCATACCTAAGTGATATGGGGAGGCCCGATCTTCTCAGTAAGCAACGGTGGTGGTGATGATCATGGGGTGATGGCAGCGGAGAAACACGACGATGTAGTGGATGATAACTTGTATGACGCAACGAGATCTCTCGATTGGTCCCTGTCGCCAATGCAACAGCTCTCAACCCTGCAAGATATTCGCAACTCCACACACTTGCGCACGTAGCCGCCGACCACGAAGCGGTAAGTTGCAACCGTCTAATTCCCAATGGAACAGCAGATCACACAAGATTTTTTCAGGATCTACACAATATCAAGCAATATGGTGTAGGGATTCAATAGTTTTGCTAAAGCAAACAACTAAAAACTAGGGTTTATCTTAAACGTGGTCTAAAACTGCTAGGGGGTCGTCCAAGGCACTTATATAGGCGTCCGGGACGAGCTCTGGTCGAAAGATACAAGTAAAACCGACCCAGAATAGATCTGGTCGAGACAGACTTGGACTGGTCCGGTCTGGAATCCGGTTGACCGGGTCAGGGACCGGGCTGGCCGGTCTGGGGTCCGGTTGACCGGGCCAGGGACCGGGCTGGCCGGTCTGGGTCCGGTTGACCGGGCGCCAACCGGAAAGGTCGCAAAACTTCGTCCGGTTGGCCCCGGTACGACGCCCGATTAGCGCCGGGGCAAATCCGGTCTGCCGCCCGGTTGACCGGGCCAGGGACCGGACGGGCCGGCGTGCCGACCGGTCTGACCGGGTTGTGGACCGGCCTGGACTTCTTCTTCTCCTCTCGCGCATGCCTCCCGCTCCTCCCCCGCGCGTCCATGAGATTTCTTCGTGTCCAGCTCCATGTCCAGCTTCACGTCCATCTTGACGTCCGTCTTCATGTCCAGCTGCTCCTCTACTCCTCGTGCGATGCTCGTCTCCTCTTGATACCTGATGATACATAAGTAATAGGACTTAGGCAGTATAAAGTTCTCATCAATCAAAGTATCGTTTAGAAACAAGTTCACCTGTTGTTTAAGTAGCTTCGCACGAGCCCTTGTAATTGGTCCAATCCGAACTTCATTAGACTTGAGCTTCACAGCAGGTTCATCTTCATCTATCAATGACGGAGGTAGTGGTATAGTAGGGATGTCCTCATCACTAAGCCACCTTGATCTTTAGGTCGACAGACAATATTCCATTTTGTAAGCATATATTTTCTCTTATTTTCATTAGACTGTCAGAAAAACCTAGATCTATAGAAATCCAATCTTTTCCTTACCCCAACAGGTATCTCTAGAAAGGATAACATGAACATAGGCAAACTAGTTAGGACTGAATTAATATGGACAAGTCTATCTCCACAAGATAACAATTTTCCTTTCCAGCAGCCCAGTTTACTTTCAACCCGTGTCTCAACTGGATACCAATCAGAATTTCTGAGTTTTCTGTAGTGGATAGGAATACCTAAGTACCTAAAGGAAAGGGAACCAACATCACATCCAAAGATCTGCTTATATTGTTCCTCTTCGTTCTTTGCCTTACCAAAACAAAATAACTCACTTTTATGAAAATTGATTTTAAGTCCCGAAAGTTCTTAAAAAATGCATAATATTAACTTCATGTTTACAGCTTTGAGGAGGTCATGTTCTAAAAAAAGGATCGTATCATCGGCATATTGTAGTAAGGAGATACCCCACTCAACAAGATGAGGGATAAGCCCTCCCACTTGACCATCAATCTTGGCTCGTTCAATTAAGATAGCAAGCATATCTACTACAATATTGAACAACATCGGGGACAAAGGGTCCCCTTGTCGCAGCCCCTTCTTTCTTTGGAAATAATGACCAATGTCATCATTTACATTTACTCCCACACTCCCCCTTGCACAAATTGTTGAATTAATCTACACCATTGTGTGTCAAACCCTTTCATTATCAAAGTTTGTATAAGAAGATAAGCAACATTCAGTACAATAAATGATAAAAATCAAGTAAAGCTACACTCAAACCGTGTAGTATGGAGATCAAGTAACCGCAGTTCAGAAAATGTTATCATACAGATAGAAACTATATGAACGAATTTATTAAACCTGAAGATGTATGCTAACATGGTATGTTGCAATACTGGTGACTCCATGCGTTACAATGACTAATAAGGAGAAAGAAACTTGTATGTTGGTTTCGAAGCAGGGGATGCTATATACTCAGGAAATTTGGCAGTTGCGTCACAAATTGCACGATTTCCATTGCTATTTCAATCTCATTCACTACAAGAGGCCGAATCAAATCAGGTACATAAAACTATCAAACTATCAAACCCATGCTCTTCCAAATCATGTTACTGCGGTCATAAAAAAATGCTTTTACATGGACAAAAGTCTATATATGATTAACTATTATTATAATTTTGCAAGGGGTCTGCATGATGTAATTTACCAAGTCTAAAAAAGATTGCCCAAATGACATGCTGAAAAGTTGGGTCCTACATGCATTGCAGTGACCAATCAGGAGAATAAAATTATATCTGGGTAACAAAGCAGAGATTCTTGTAAACTTTGTATTCATATGAATTATGTCATATGAATCCTTGGGGATTGCATCGTCATGTATTCATATGAATCCTATCATTTCCTCTACGTTCAGCAGCCCTGCTACAACCAACTCCGTAGAATCATTTCCTCTCATATTCATACACTTGACCGCTGGGTCTGGGTGTTTCTTGCTTAAAAAACATTCCTGATAACCTCTCCTCTAACACCGCCAATGTTTCTTTTTATCAAATAGTTGTTGGAATTTTGTACTGATTGGGCGACGTGGTTCTATTATATATACATACTTATAATGTTTTTTTCTATTTTTTTATTAAAACCAAGACATTTTTGTGTTGTTGTACGACATACATTTTTCTACTTTTGGTATGGAAATGGTAGATAATTCCTAGTTCTACATCAACCAATGTGTCCAAAGAATTTGACGTGAACAAAACAATAATCATTATTCCTTGTCAATTTATGGAAATTATTTAAATGAAATATAACATCTAGACCTTTTCTCATAGTCTGATAATATACGAAAATTCCAGCATTAGTGGAAACCGAGTGGTTTGATTGTACATCGACTCCCCTAACAAAACATTGTTTTTCGAGTAATTGTGGAGGCCTCCTCCGTTGCTTTTTGTTTAAAAACATACATAAAAGGTTGCCCTCTCTTAGCATCCGCAGAGGGCTGAAAACACTACATACACGGTTCTTTTGAAGTAAATATTCTGTTGCTATAGCTTTAAATTGACAAATACTTTTCTGCGAATGCAACAATATGCATGTCTGAACTTCCTCCTTCCCGCATAGCCTTCTTGGCCTTTTGCATCCATTTTGCAGCATTCCTTTTGTACTTATCATTTATTTCCCCGTCCATCACCTCTCTAATACATCACTCGATTTCCCCACTCCTTAGGACCCCATTATCGTTCTTTCGTGCCTGCACACCCATGCCCCACACGCTCTCCACATACTTTGAGATGGTGGGTTGGTCTGCCCAATGTGGAATGCCGACAAGAGGCACACTGCTAGCAACCGCTTCCAGTGTTGAGTTCCATCCACAGTGGGTAACGAAACAACCTACATGTATATTCATGAATTAAAATTCATTTTATTTTTTCACTTATCATGTTAGTTAGTAGTCATGGCCAAAAAAGAGTAAAGGAAATATAGAGATATATCATACCGATCGCCCTATGTGCAAGAACTTCAAGTTGGGGGCACCAAGAAACAATTAATCCCGTCTTCTCACATTTGATCTTGAGGCCTTCAGATAACTTGTGCGCCTCATTAGATCTAACAACCCATATAAAAGGTTTTTCGGAATCGCATAGTCCGTTTCCAAGCTCCTCTAGCTGAGTTGCCTCATAGTTGGAGACAGTCCCATATGATACAAGCACAACAGACGAGATCTCATGCTTCTCTAGCCAATCCATGCACGGTGCATCACAATTGAACAAGTTGAACCCATAAGACTTGTTGGATGGAAGGCGATCATCGTCGAGGTAAAATGATGGCAATGTTGGGCCTATCATCTTTGCTCTCCATGTTAACTCCATGTACTCTGCCTCCTGCTCAATTGACAAGGTGTAAAAAACCAAATAAATCCTTGGTTGTGTGGAAGTGTTGTTTGAGACATTTTACATGGTCTAAATCCTTGTTATGTGGAAGTGTTGTTTGAGACACATTTAACATGGTTTTGCCCAAAATGTGCATGACAAGAGAGAGAGAGTGTATGAAGCCAAACTTATTGAGTGACCGACTGGAGCAAAGCAGACGGAGTATATGGCTTACCTTTGGCTCGAAGTCGTGGAATGAGTTTACCAGCACGTCGTCGGCTTCGTCCAGCCCCTCGAACTGCCGAATTGATGTCCTGGTGAACACAGGTTGTGACTCCGGCACGGCCACGAACGGCGGCATGTCCTCTGGCCCCAGCTCCACGCTCAGCGCTCCCCTCGCCACCAGCTGGCGCCCGTCCGTAGCCAGCAGCGCCATGCGGCCCGCCCACAGCTCCCCGTAGATGATGTTCACGGCGCACGGCTTGGAGAAGAACGCCGCGGTGGCCACGCCGGCGGCGCGAGCCAGGCGAGGTGCGGGTCGTACACCAGCACGCGCACGGGCCGCCCACAGCGAGCCTCCGACGACAGGAGCTCCCGCAGCGTCTCCGACCCGGCGGCCTCCATCCGGGAGAAGTATTCCGCGTAGTCCTGGCAAGACGCCATGCCGCCGGCGTCGAAGCCGTCAGAGATGGCGGCCACACGGAACGGGTCGCCCGGCGGGTCGGTGGAGGAGAGCACGTAGCGGGTGACGACGAGGGTGGGGCGCAAACCGTGGTACGCCAGGCGGCGCCCGAACTGGAGCATCGGGTTGGTGTGCCCCTGCGCCCCGGGAAACGGCAGGAAGAAGACGTTCGCGCCGCCGCCGCCACCTCCATGGTTGACGCTCTCGCTGGTGGTGTCCATGTTTCCGGTGTTCCCATATTATCTGGTCAAGGATCGGCGGATAAATAGGCACGGAAGACTCGAAGCGGCTGCTCTCCTTGCTAGAGCTCTGCGACATGAACTGAGAAGCCACTGGAATCTCCCACCTGAGGAGTCATTCCAATATACGGGGAAAGAATGGCTTCTTCACCTCTTGGAGGGTATTTCAAAATCTATGAGGTCTAAACTTATCTTTTTACTATGGCGGGTTTGGCATCACAGAAATAATGTGGTTCATGGAGACGGTAAAGCTTCGATTTCTGCCTCGGTATCCTATCTTGTTAGCTATCATCTATCTTTCACTCAGACTTCTATAGACACTTCGGCTCCTATATCTACTGCGGGTCCTCTGGGTATTACCTCGTGGACAGCCCCATCGGAGGGTTTTGTGAAAGCCAATGTGGATGCTGGATGGGACAGTACATCAAAAACGGCTGGCCTTGGAATTATTATTAGAGACAGTAGTGGAAGGACTATCTTATCTGAATGGAGATTTGTTACTGCTTGTGCCACTGCTGAACAAGCGGAATTGCAGGCCTTGTTAGCTGGGTTGAAGCATTTGATAGAGTTGGGTTGCTGGCCTGCGATCCTTGAATCTGATTGCCTTCGTATTGTTCAAACTATTTCTAGCTCCATGGATGACCATTCAGGAGGATGGGCTCTTATCGCTGAAGCACGAGAGCTGTTACATGTTTATCAAGATATTTCGATCTCTAAAATTGATAGGGTGTGTAATGGTGTAGCCCATGTTCTAGCTCAGTTAGGCAAGTCAGGTTTTTCTGGTTTACTTTTTGATGCAGCTCCTCCCTGCGTGTTGGAGCTGATCGCCCTTGATGTAACTTGACTTTGTCTTCTAAAAGCCGCAAGTTTTCAGACGCACTCTTTTCCTTCCAGGGTACCGAAGGGGACTGGAAGGTTTTTAATGAGACGGGCTTGCGAGCTTAATATATGGTGGTTATTTTCAAAAAAAAAAAAGGAAGACTCGAAGCAGAGTGGCGCGCAAGATTGCTCCTCAGAGGACTGTCAAATTTGTTTCCACGCTTTCTGTCTGGTGGCGAAACTGGATTTTGCACTTGAGTTGAGTAGCTAGCTCTTGGTGGCGAGTGAAGGCACGAGGAAGGTGCTGCGCCTTCATTCTAGACCATACGCATCCGCATGTTTGCTTGACAGGAACAGAGTAATCTATCATGTCCATACAATACTGCAGAGGAGACACGGACACATTTGCTTATTTACTTATTCAGGTACATGATTCCAGGTTAGTTAAAAAAAATCAGAGTGAACCTCTCGTTGATAAACAGAAACCAATAATGCTACACTTACATGCACTTTTGTTACGGGCAAATTTTACAGGCTGATTCGTAATCACTGGGTTGGTTTAATTAGATTCTTTGTAGGACCAAACCCTGTTTCATGGAGTGCTAGAAAGGAATCTAAAGTTTTAAGGTTAAATACTGAAGGTGAATATAAAGCGTTAGACAACATGTAATACATGTATGATATGGTATGGAGTAGTACTCTACCCGTATATATACCTCCCTATATAGGCTACGTATGGGCTTTTCCTACGCTATATAAGACGAACCACGAGACCCCAACAGGCTATCGTTTCCGCCACACCAATAAACATCAAAAATATTTTACACGAATTGGCATAAACAATAAAATCATATAGTCATCAATAGTGTAACCACTTGGAGGTGCATTCATCAGTTTATCCAAGCAACTACTCCAACGGCTACAACATTGTTTGATGGCATCATAACCGCCATGGAGTCATTTCAATGTGTTGGTCGATTGGTCGGCATGATCCAATGAAACTTGTCCTTGATTCGTTGTCAATAGTTCTTGTCGGTTTAAGCACGCATCCTCCCAAACCTTCACCAAAGAAATTTCATCAATCTCCATGTAATCACTGCTTCTCTTTGCTCTTCCACTCTGTTAAGGAAGCATCGAACACTTCCTCCTCAATATCTTCCACTTCATTCTCACCAACGTGTTTGGCTTGATTTTCATGCTAGGGCCAAATAAGTCAAGTGGCGAACTAAGCATGTTGATCTCATACTAAGCATGTTGATCTCATTCTCTTCCAACATGTTCACATACGATGTAGGTTCATTATTCACTCAAACCAATTGTTCAGTATTCACCTGATAAAGGTCAAACTTTGGTTTTTATGGGCACATTTAAGATAATAAATTCCTATATGAAGAACATCTTTTAAACTTTGTTTTTGTAGAATTGCTTAGTTTTCTTGCTTCTCATCAGAATATGAAATCGTTAGTAATAGTAATTCAAATACCACCATTTGTAACCTGATTTACTAACATTACATATGTGCTAGACTGCTTTCTTAAAAAAAGGTAATACGAAGGCCTCTACTTCGATTGATGCATGTAGCCTTCTTGTGGTTTATTTTATCTTGTTCACTATTTCTTCACCTATTTTTTTACGGGTATATAAAAATCAAAAAAAGAAGTTCTAGACTTCTTACCGTGTCATTTCATCACAGCATAACTGTTGACGATGCAAAACATAAATAACTCTATCAACATGTTCATACAGAAGGTGATGATGCTTATGACTGCATGATAACCTACCGTTCTTGCTCACGTTGGGCATTCGGGTATACCCGAAATTTTGGGTCGAGTATTTCCGGTTTTACATATTTTTAGTTTCCAGATCTGGCACCTGATTTCCCCCGAAAATATCTAAATCCGACAATCCAGGTACCCAAAATTTTGGGTTCAGGTTCGGATTTTCCATATCACTTTTGCTATTTGACAACCGAGTGTTCTTTGTTTCGACAACACTCAGATTTTTCTGTCCATTGCACCTGTGGTAAATTGACTGGGTCACTTTGCCTTTTTCTTTGTTTACTCTCTTACTTTTACACATATTACAACATATTTACATGTAAATTAGGAGTAAAATTACTAACCACTAACAATGTAATTACATGTAAAGTAAATGTATATCCACTGTAAATTGCATGTAAATTACTTGTATGTACATTATAAATTACAAAATTCCAGTTTTCATGAATAGAAATAAAATATTCATGTGTCATCAATTGATTGGAAGAAAAATCGAGTGATGATGAATTGAAAAACAAGCGAGTGTCAAATAGACTATCCCTTCCATATTAGCCCAAATAGAGGATGCACGAGATGGTTGGGGACTTGGAACGGGGCATGTAACAAACACGGTGAGTTCTTGCCACCAGCTATAGAAAGCATAAATAAATTTAAGTCTATAAATACTTTGCTGCAAATTGAGCAATATTCTTGTCGGAGCTCCCTCCCTCTTGCATTGCCTCCTTGGCCATCTTCATGAATTTTCTAGCGTTTCTACGGTACTCCTCTTTCCTTTCTCCACCCATCACCTCTTTGATGCATCCATCCACTTCCTCCCTCGTAACCAAGTCATTCTCATTGGTCTGGATCCGCACGCCAATTTTCCAAGCGCTCTCCACATACTTTGCATTGGTTAGCTGGTCCGCCGACCGTGGCATTGCCACCATCGGCACGCCGGCAGCAATTGCTTCCGTCGTCGAATTCCATCCGCAGTGTGTCAAGAAACATCCTGCAGGGTACAAGAATCGTAAGATTATTCCCAGAATCTCCCACATAATTAGTTACTGAAACTATATACTATAACCGACGATTTCATACCTATCGCTTTATGCGCCAAGACCTCGAGTTGGGAACACCAAGGGATAATTAAGCCCTTCTCCTTACAGCTGTCTCGTACTTCTTCAGTCAACTTTTGTGCCTCGCTTGGCCTCACAACCCAGATAAATGGGTTGCCGGAAGCGCAGAGCCCATGTCCAAGCTCCTCAAGCTCGGCGGCGTCCATGCTATAGACCGTTCCATAGGACGCAAGGACGACTGAGCCAGGTTGCTGCTGATCAAGCCATGCCATGCACGGCGCGTCGCTGCTAAAGAAGTTGACGCCGTAGGCTCTGTTCGACGGCAGGCGGCCGTCGTCAAGGAAAAAGGACGGCAGCGTTGGGCCGACCGTCTTGGCTCGCCATCTCGACTCCATGTACTGCGCCTCCTGTGGCTCGAGCTCGCGGAAGGAGTTGATGAGCACGGCGTCCACTTCCTCAAGGTCTTCGAACTGCCGAATCGACACGTCGAGGTACTTCGTGTACAGCTCCGGCGAGACAACGAACGGCGACAGGTCGTCTGGGCCAAGATCCACGCTCACCACACCGCGGCGACGCAGCGTGCTACCGTCGGCCATCGGCAGCGGCGCGCGCCCCGCCCACGCCTCGCCGTAGACCAGGTCCACGGCGCAGGACTGCGACATGAACGCGGCGGTGGGCAGGCCGGCGGCGCGCGCCACCCGCCCCGCCCACGGCATGTGCGGGTCGTACACCAGCACGGCCGGGGTTCGGCCGGCGCACACCTCGGCGGCGATGACCTGCGCCAGCGTGTCTGACCCGATGGCCTCAGCCTTGCGGCAGTACTCGACCGGGTCAGGGCAGGAGCCCATGCCGCCGGCGTCGAAGCCGTCGGAGATGGCCGCGACGCGAAAGGGGGCGCCGGGAGGCGGGCCGGTGGAGAGCACGAAGCGGGTGAGGACGATCGTGGGGTGGAGGCCGTGGTACGCGAGGCGGCGGCCGAACTCGAGCATCGGGTTCGTGTGGCCCTGCGCCGGCAGCGGCACCAGGAGGACGTGTGTGCCGCCATCTCTCTCTTCGTCGCCGGAGGAGGTGGCATGGATGTTTGCAGTCGCCATGTCTCTGCTTTTCTTGTCCTCCATCCAGTCCAGTGAGTGTGCAAGTGATCCGAGATTGTTGGAGAATATATAGCAGAAGGATTGTAGAAGAGTGGCGCGCAAGTTCGAGCTGGCTTTGCGAAGCTTCCATGAAGCAGTACGAGCTGGCTTTGACTTGACTACTGTTACTGTTCAGGAATGCACGGTGTGCATCACAAGGATTCAGGGAAGAAGCTGCTCCGCAGACTCCGGCCGTGCTCCTCCTAGTTGTGCATCGGCCGTCTAAATTGTTTGCACTTTAAAATCATATAAATTTTTCTTTATACTGTAATTGTATTTTTCAGAGGTATCTGAGAATTCAGAAAATCTCAGTCAACTGAGACACATAGACACACCCTATAAATAATCATAATACGATTCTATCAGAAACAATAGTGCAAGTTTTCTGCTGCAAATGTACAAATGCTACCATAAACCATATTTCTCAGTTTACTTCACATTCTTACTATCCCTTCTTACTATAGAGAGCTAAAAAATCCATCATGTTGTACTTCCTCTCTTACAAAATATATGACGATTTAGTGGTATAGTGCTAGCAATATTCTTTTCATCTTGTACAGGAAAAAATAGTATTTCTTTTCCCGCCGCCAATTCGAGCCAAAGCAAAATTACAACCCACCTCACAAAAAAATTATCCGAGCAAGAGTTACTGTTCAGCCAATTACCCGTTGCACTAAAAACATCTCCATTCACGCCCCCAGTACGGCGTTCGGCAAAGCCGTTTTTTGGCCCGAATGGGTGCCGACGCAGATTCGATTGTGGGAGGCGTCGGCGCCCAGCCGTTTACCCCATATGCCCTCCATAGATTATTTTTTGCTATGATTTAAATTTCAAACAATAAATGAACTACAATAATTTATTACAAGCGTAACAAATAAATAAATTCGACTTACTAAACAGATAGTATAAGTTGAACAAAGCTTAACAAGTTTGGACCACACTGGCAAACAGATAAAAAGTTTCGATCACACTGGGTCACACAGTGCGGTGACTTAGTATGTTATAGTATGTAAGTCGTTCACATAACACCAATGAAAGACCATTCAACTAGTATTACATCTCCGAGAGTGGTACGATAGAAACATTGTGGGTCCAAGGCTTTATATTGATTTACAAATTCGTCTCTTTACGAAAGATCATCATAGTCTCCTAATTACAATGAGGTAAAACTGCAAATAACTCCAGAAGAACAACACGTAGATGTGGTGACCCAGCGTACCACTGCATGGTGTAGTACACAAGTCATTGACATAACACAAGTGAAACACCGTTCCACTCATATTACATCTCTCAGAGTGGTACAACAGAAAAAAATACGAGTCCAAGGTATGTCTATAGAAGGATACACAAACTGTTTACAGAAGATCAACACAGCCTCCTACTTTACAGTGGGGTAAAACTTCAAATAAAGCTCCAGAAGAACGACTCGTAGAATAACTTATTGCTAACTCAAACTTAAGAGCTACTTGGCTTGCTATAGACATCTAGCTACTTAGGTGCTAGGATTAGGGAAATGTTCCCTTCTATTACTAGTCTAAGTTTCCATTTTAGCTGATGCAGAAGTTGACTCCATTGACTTCTTTGATTGTATTCTTCATCTTGTTGCAGTTGACTCCTTTGTCTTCGAGTTCCACGGTAGTTTATCCTCCGGTGCCTCCATAGCTAAGCAGGGGATTTAAGAGTGGGATGAGTACGAGCGTACTCAGCAAGTTCATATTAGGAAATAGGTGTATCATGCACTAGCTACAGCCATAGACCAGAAAGTCATAGACCAATGCAAGTTTTCATAAACATTTCTTCAAAAGGTTTATTTTATTCTGAAAACTATGCCCGTCAGTCTTCACAGGTTGACCAGAACTTCATGGAGTTCCTTTCCTGCCGCGTTCGCAGTTCCCTTCCCGGAACAGGGAGTGACAGCCACAATTTGATACACTCTGCAGAGGTGCGTTACTTTTCCCATAAGAGAACTTAACCTTGTTGCCAACCGGCCTTAAGTATCCGTCCACACTTCCTTGGTGTGAGGCCAGGTATAAGATCCAAGCCAATCACTGCCTTCTCCGCGACCCCGCAGACCCACCCTTTTGTAAGTCTGTCCTCCCCTATATCTATGGGTAGACCAACATAGGCACTTGTTCTCCCCTATACCGTTAAGGTAGACCGATCCGAACAACTTATGTGCCCTGTCCTATACACCATAGATAGACCGATCCGGACAACCCTTACAATCCTTCATAGACCAATAATAAGTCTGTCCTCCCCTGTATCTAATGGTAGACCGTGATGGACCACATGTCCCCACCTTTACCAAAGATAGACCGATCCAGGCAACCCTTATTACTAGTCCGTTGGCATGCGAGAGGGAAAAGATACAGCTTGACTTCCCCGAGCCATTATAGATCTTATGGTTAACGCGATATGTACGGCGCTAGAATCACTGGACGGCATTGGTACTTAGTCCTAGATGAATAGTACCCATGCAATGGAACCTCCACCAATCAACACATACCATGGTTCCATTACCCACCACATAGTCATATTCATAATTGTAAAATAATATTTGATTTTCAATGCAAGAGTGATAAGTATAGTACTTTGCATATAATTTGATAAAAATAATCAAATGACATGAGCAAGCGATGAACTTGCCTTTCTAGACTGCAAGATTATGCAGGCAAAAACTTCGATACGTGAGAACTCCAAATACTGAAATACCATCATCGTCTGGTAAGGACAATGTTTAAAGAATTGGCAAAGATGCTATAATGCATAGTATGAGATGCAATCGTCCCGAGCGTAACCTAACCTCGATGATTTAGGATGTATGAGTTGTAAAGATTTCTTTAGGGTTTGTTGCACTTTTAGAATGGTTCTCAAACAAGGTTCTTATTAGGGTTGATGATATAAATAGCATAAACACATGATATAATGCATCCTAACAATCATACACACAAAAGAATGATGGTTATATAACAAGTCAAGAATAGTTGTTAGTTTTAAGTTCTACAAGACATGGTTGGTGATTACTTATATTATACTTCAAAAGAATAACCTTTGAAGAACAGGTTCATTAAGAAATAATAAGTATTTTAAATAAGAACTATGGGCTTCTATGGTTTGACATTTGTACTTCAAAAGAATAACTTTTGAAGAACAGGTTAAATAAGAATAAAAACTACTAATTAGGAGATATGGCTTCTAGGGTTTACTATTTAAGTCCTCTAGTTCCCTAATAGGAACTAGTTGGTTCTTAACTTGGAATGGGTTTATATGTAACAAGTTTAGATAGGTTTATTACTATGGTTTCTCATAAGGTTCAAGGTGATTTCATAAGTTATCTATTAGGGTTTACTATGGCTTCACATTGGATTCACTAAGTAATGACTAATGGCTTCTAAACTAGGTGGTTTATTATTTCATGAATAGGGTTTAGTTGGATAGGAGCATGTGTTGTGAATTGCTATACAAGGTTGGTACTAGGGTTCATCATTATGGTTCTACTAGGGTTTGATGGTTTAGGTTGATCCTAATGGGGTGGTATGGTGATCAATGGTGCTAACATATTAACAAGCTAGGATTTGCTCCTAAGTGACACTAGTGGATCCTATAGTTTGAATTAAAAATAAAGACATGAAATGATGATCACATGTAAATTGATGTTGTTTATTTTAGTAGATCATGATCATGCATGCATTTGTTTCTAACTAAGGTTCTATAGGTATAGATGAAGCTTATATAATCATATGGGCTAAACCCCTAGGGTATTAGGATGGCAACTATTAAGGATGAACACATAAAAATAATGGGATCAAGGTCTTACTTAAATTAAAACTAGGGTTTAACAATTATTATTTGGTTTTAAAATACTTAACTTGTTAACTAAAGATGTTTAAGTAAACAAGTTTTAAATTACCAAAATAATATTATCTTATAGTATTTTTCTTACTTTACTATTATTTAAAGAAAATAGAAAATAGTAAATTGCAAATTAGGGTTTATGAATTATCACTAATATTTAAGTTAATGCAATTATGATAAAGAAAATTAATCTTAACATTTTACTTAGTTACTTGAGTAGTTAAAATTTAATTTTGAAACTTAATTCTTTATTGAATTAAAATTGTATTTAAAACTATTAGAAAGACATAATTAATAAATATAAAAATAAGTAAATTTTTATTTTGACACACATTTTTATTTTTTATTTTATTTGAATAGAGTTTATTTTTGTGAGCATTTTGATATATTATTCATATTTTTCTGAGTTGAAATGAATTTTATATGGTTTTACAAAGTTTTAGCAATTTACTGGTTTTTAAATTAAACTACAAGTACAAAATGTACCGAGACAGATCTAGCTCCAGACACTGACTAGTGGGGACATTGACTGGGTCAGTTGCCACGCGGGCAACGACCAGTCAATGATGCTGACGAGGCGAGACACGTCGTTCTCGCCGGCGGCCAGTAGAAGACGGCTCCGCCGATTTACGGCACGATAGGATGGGCTACTAGGCTCAATCGAATCAGAACAACAAGGCAAATCTACTGGTGGTGGTTATTGTCTCAGGGGTTCATCGGAGCTATGCCGACGGCGAGCTCTGCGGCTGTGCTACTCCGGCGAAGGATCAATCGAAGGCTACCGCAGATGCTAAGGCAAAATAGAAAGCCCCTGAGGTGCGTACGCTCACCCTGAGGATGATGGTGTGATCGACGGAGGCGTTGGTGGTCGGAGACGACGGCAAGGTCACGGATTCCGGCGAACCACCGCGAAAGGGGATGGACGATTGTCCGCGTCTGGAGCCTTCCCCCTTCGATTCCTTCTGCCAGAATGCTCACCGAGGCACGGCGCTTCTCCTCGTCCACTCCATGGACGCAGGGGTGGTCTCTATCGTCGCATCCTTGATCGACACCGACGAGATACTGTGGAAGATATTGAGAAATGGAGAGAGTCCGAGGGAAAATGGAGGAGTGGAGAGGTGCTAGGGTTTCTTGGCGGATCTCCAGGTGGTTTTATAGAGTGAGGGGAGCCCTACAGCGGCGACGCGGTGGTGGAGACGGCCGAGATGCGTCGGTGAGTGGGTGAATGGTTTGGGCACGAATCGGGATGCACAGGAGATAAGACGGACGCGAAGACGCTTGTACGGGGTTCAGAGATCGTCTGCGATGTCCGGGGCGTGCTCATCCTCCACGAGGACGTGGCAACAGTGCCCGCCGGCGTGTCGTCTGCGAGGAAGAAGACGGAGCTTCTTTTCTTCCTCGCCGAAATGGTACGGGAGCTTGGATCGTTTTGTTGTTGGGCTGGGCTGGCGTTTGGGCTTACTCCTGGGCTGTTGCTGGGCTGCTGAGGTCCACCAGGTAAGACTCTCCTTTTTCTTCTTTTCTATTTTCTATTTTTATTTTCTGTTTTGAATTTTGTTATTTGAATTCCAATCTGAATTCTATTTTGTTCTGCAGATTCTAAATTATTTGAATATTAATACAACTTTATAAGCATGCTCACTGCCTAATGTTGTTGTTTAAACAAGTTTTGAAATTTCGATTAGATTGATATCTGGTGAGATTTGAGTGAAGTGGAAATGGTTTTAATTATGTATCTCAATTCCCTTTTTAAGTTAAGAACCAAATTTATTTAGGTGATTTGAAATTTATAACATTTGCATGATGAACATATGATTAGGGTTTGCTAATGTTCTTAACAATATTGGTTGTTCATAAGTATTTTGAATATGGCTAGAATTTAGAATAAAGGTATAATGAAGATGGTTTTATGGTCATGATTTCATGTGTCAATTATTTCTAAAGATTTAAGAATATGGTTGGATACACTC
>NC_061514.1:304517153-304578561 GCF_022539505.1 Lolium rigidum
ACTAGTAACGGAGAGCATGCAAGATCATAAACAACACATAGACATAACTTTGATAATCAACATAACAAGTATTCTCTATTCATCGGATCCCAACAAACGCAACCTATAGAATTACAGATAGATGATCTTGATCATGTTAGGCAGCTCACAAGATCCGACAATTAAGCACAATGGGGAGAAGACAACCATCTAGCTACTGCTATGGACCCATAGTCCAGGGGTAGACTACTCACACATCACTCCGGAGGCGACCATGGCGGCGTAGAGTCCTCCGGGAGATGATTCCCCTCCCCGGCAGGGTGCCGGAGGCGATCTCCTGAATCCCCCGAGATGGGATTGGTGGCGGCGGCGTCTCTGGAAGGTTTTCCGTATCGTGGCTCTCGGTACTGGGGGTTTCGCGACGGAGGCTTTAAGTAGGCGGAAGGGCAGGTCAGGGGGCCACACGAGGGCCCCACACCACAGGTCGGCGCGGCCAAGGGGCAGGCCGCGCCGCCCTAGGGTTTGGGCGCCTCGTGGCCCCACTTCGTCTCCTCTTCGGTCTTCTGGAAGCTTCGTGGCAAAATAGGACCCTGGGCGTTGATTTCGTCCAATTCCGAGAATATTTCGTTACTAGGATTTCTGAAACCAAAAACAGCAGAAAACAAGCAATCGGCACTTCGGCATCTTGTTAATAGGTTAGTTCCGTAAAATGCACGAATATGACATAAAGTGTGCATAAAACATGTAGATATCATCAATAATGTGGCATGGAACACAAGAAATTATCGATACGTCGGAGACGTATCAGCATCCCTAAGCTTAGTTCTGCTCGTCCCGAGCAGGTAAAACGATAACAAAGATAATTTCTGGAGTGACATGCCATCATAACCTTGATCATACTATTTGTAAAGCATATGTAGTGAATGCAGCGATCAAAACAATGTATATGACATGAGTAAACAAGTGAATCATAAAGCAAAGACTTTTCATGAATAGTACTTCAAGACAAGCATCAATAAGTCTTGCATAAGAGTTAACTCATAAAGCAATAATTCATAGTAAAAGCATTGAAGCAACACAAAGGAAGATTAAGTTTCAGTGGTTGCTTTCAACTTGTAACATGTATATCTCATGGATATTGTTAACATAGAGTAATATAATAAGTGCAATATGCAAGTATGTAGGAATCAATGCACAGTTCACACAAGTGTTTGCTTCTTGAGGTGGAGAGAAATAGGTGAACTGACTCAACAATGAAAGTAAAAGAATGGTCCTTCATAGAGGAAAAGCATCGATTGCTATATTTGTGCTAGAGCTTTGATTTTGAAAACATGAAACAATTTTGTCAACGGTAGTAATAAAGCATATGTATCATGTAAATTATATCTTACAAGTTGCAAGCCTCATGCATAGTATACTAATAGTGCCCGCACCTTGTCCTAATTAGCTTGGACTACCGGATCATCGCAATGCACATGTTTTAACCAAGTGTCACAAAGGGTACCTCTATGCCGCCTGTACAAAGGTCTAAGGAGAAAGCTCGCATTGGATTTCTCGCTATTGATTATTCTCAACTTAGACATCCATACCAGGACAACATAGACAATAGATAATGGACTCCTCTTTTATGCATAAGCATGTAACAACAATTAATAATTTCTCATATGAGATTGAGGATATTGTCCAAAACTGAAACTTCCACCATGAATCATGGCTTTAGTTAGCGGCCCAATGTTCTTCTCTAACAATATGCATGCTTAACCATAAGGTGGTAGATCTCTCTTACTTCAGACAAGACGAACATGCATAGCAACTCACATGAAATTCAACAAAGAGTAGTTGATGGCGTCCCCAAGGAACATGGTTATCGCACAACAAGCAACTTAATAAGAGATAAAGTGCATAAGTACATATTCAATACCACAATAGTTTTTAAGCTATTTGTCCCATGAGCTATATATTGCAAAGGTGAATGATGGAATTTTAAAGGTAGCACTCAAGCAATTTACTTTGGAATGGCGGAGAAATACCATGTAGTAGGTAGGTATGGTGGACACAAATGGCATAGTGGTTGGCTCAAGGATTTTGGATGCATGAGAAGTATTCCCTCTCGATACAAGGTTTAGGCTAGCAAGGCTATTTGAAACAAACACAAGGATGAACCGGTGCAGCAAAACTCACATAAAAGACATATTGTAAACATTATAAGAATCTACACCGTCTTCCTTGTTGTTCAAACTCAATACTAGAAATTATCTAGACCTTAGAGAGACCAAATATGCAAACCAAATTTTAGCATGCTCTATGTATTTCTTCATTAATGGGTGCAAAGTATATGATGCAAGAGCTTAAACATGAGCACAACAATTGCCAAGTATCACATTACCCAAGACATTTTAGCAATTTACTACATGTATCATTTTCCAATTCCAACCATATAACAATTTAACGAAGAAGAAACTTCGCCATGAATACTATGAGTAAAGCCTAAGGACATACTTGTCCATATGCTACAGCGGAGCGTGTCTCTCTCCCATAAAGTGAATGCTAGGATCCATTTTATTCAAACAAAACAAAAAACAAAAACAAACCAACGCTCCAAGAAAAGCACATAAGATGTGATGGAATAAAAATATAGTTTCAGGGGAGGAACCTGATAATGTTGTCGATAAAGAAGGGGGTGCCTTGGGCATCCCCAAGCTTAGACGCTTGAGTCTTCTTAGAATATGTAGGGGTGAACCACCGGGGCATCCCCAAGCTTAGAGCTTTCACTCTCCTTGATCATGTTGCATCATACTCCTCTTTTGATCCTTGAAAACTTCCTCCACACCAAACTTAGAACAACTCATTAGAGGGTTAGTGGACAATAAAAATTAACATGTTCAGAGGTGACATAATCATTCTTAACACTTCTGGACATTGCATAAAGCTACTGGACATTCATGGATCAAAGAAATTCATCCAACATAGCAAAAGAGGCAATGCGAAATAAAAGGCAGAATCTGTCAAAACAGAACAGTTCGTATTGACGAATTTTATCGAGGAAACATACTTGCTCAAATGAAAATGCTCAAATTGAATGAAAGTTGCGTACATATCTGAGGATCACTCACGTAAATTGGCATAACTTTCTGAGTTACCTACATAGAAAACAGCCCAGATTCGTGACAGCAAAGAAATCTGTTTCTGCGCAGTAATCCAAATCTAGTATGAACTTTACTATCAACGACTTTACTTGGCACAACAAAACACTAAACTAAGATAAGGAGAGGTTGCTACAGTAGTAAACAACTTCCAAGACACAAAATAAAAACAAAGTACTGTAGTAAAAACCATGGGTTGTCTCCCATAAGCGCTTTTCTTTAACGCCTTTCAGCTAGGCGCAGAAAGTGTGTATCAAGTATTATCAAGAGATGGTGTGTCAACCTTACCTTGGGCTTTACCCTTACCTTTCTTATTGTTTTTCTTTCCCTTTGATTTAGGAAATATATGATTTCCCCCCGGTGTAGAGGTGAATTCCAGGGTGCCTTCTCCCACATCAATGACTGCTCCCAATAGTTTCAGCAGGGATCTTCCGAGTGTGATTTTTCCTGTCCCTACACATTCAATAACAAGATAATCAATGGATATTGTTCTTCCAAGAATGGTTGTATGCACACCTGCGGCTATTCCCTTAGGAATTATAACAGAGTTATCAATGAGAGTTATTTCTTCTCCTCCTTCATCGACTCCCCAAAGTTTCAAAGATTTATAAATGCTCTCAGGTATAAGGCAAAATTCAGACATAATATCACAGTTGGCACGAAGAGTTCGATCACCGATAACAATTTTAACAGTAGGATCCCATAATGAAAGTTTAGAGTTCACTAAAACTTGTTCAAGACGATTACGAACATGGTGATAGTTGTCATCCAAGCGGGATGTACTCATCTCGAGATTGTTTAATCTATTATAAATGCTAGTAAGTGCTGAATCAAAGTTATTAGCTGAATCATGTGATGCAACCAACTTCTTTATGGCATTAAAAGCTTGATCCCCATTGCAATGAAGGAAATCTCCTCCCACTAAAGCATCCAAAGCATATCTATAACGAATCATAAGACCAAAATAAAAATTACTAAGGAGCAAACTTAGAGTCATTTGAGGTTCGGTTTTACGATAAGAAGTAAAAATTCTAGACCAAGCATCCTTAAAACTCTCCTCATCCCCTTGTTTAAAAGTGAAGACTAATTCTTCAGGCGAAGAAGTAACAGGTTCAGAGCTAGACATGGTAACAAAAGTAACTAAATTTTTTTGTATTTTTAATATAGAGTGCAAGACAGTAAATAAAGCAAACTAGATAAAGTAAATGCAAGTAACTAATTTTTTTGTGTTTTTGATATAGCAAACAAGATAGCAAATAAAGTAAAACTAGCAGCTAATTTTTTTGTGTTTTGATATAATGCAGCAAACAAAGTAGTAAATAAAACTAAGCAAGACAAAAACAAAGTAAAGAGATTGGGAAGTGGAGACTCCCCTTGCAGCAGTAGTCTTGATCTCCCCGGCAACGGCGCCGTAAAAAGAGCTGCTGGCGTGTAGTTGACGTGGGAGTTAGAAATCTTTGTGGTGTAACTTTTCTTCGGGTCCCCGAGCAACGGCGCCGTAAAAAGAGCCTGATACGCGTACAGCCTGCGTCCGTTGGGAACCCCAAGAGGAAGGTGTGATGCGTACAGCGGCAAGTTTTCCTCAGTATGAAACCAAGGTTTATCGAACCAGTAGGAGCCAAGAAGCACGTTGAAGGTTGATGGCGGCGGGATGTAGTGCGGCGCAACACCAGGGATTCCGGCGCCAACGTGGAACCTGCACAACACAACCAAAGTACTTTGCCCCAACGAAACAGTGAGGTTGTCAATCTCACCGGCTTGCTGTAACAAAGGATTAGATGTATAGTGTGGAAGATGATTGTTTGCAGAAAACAGTAGAACAAGTATTGCAGTAGATTGTATTTCAGTATAGAGAATTGGACCGGGGTCCACAGTTCACTAGAGGTGTCTCTCCCATAAGATAAACAACATGTTGGGTGAACAAATTACAGTTGGGCAATTGACAAATAAAGAGGGCATGACCATGCACATACATATTATGATGAGTATAGTGAGATTTAATTGGGCATTACGACAAAGTACATAGACCGCTATCCAAGCATGCATCTATGCCTAAAAAGTCCACCTTCGAAGTTATCATCCGAACCCCCTCCGTATTAAGTTGCTAACAACGGACAATTGCATTAAGTATTGCGCGTAATGTAATCAGTAACTACATCCTTGAACATAGCACCAATGTTTTATCCCTAGTGGCAACAGCACATCCATAATCTTAGAGATTTCTGTCACTTCCCTGCATTCACGGAGACATGAACCCACTATCGAGCATAAATACTCCCTCTTGGAGTTACAAGCATCTACTTGGCCAGAGCATCTACTAGTAATGGAGAGCATGCAAGATCATAAACAACACATAGACATAACTTTGATAATCAACATAACAAGTATTCTCTATTCATCGGATCCCAACAAACGCAACCTATAGAATTACAGATAGATGATTTTGATCATGTTAGGCAGCTCACAAGATCCGACAATTAAACACAATGGGGAGAAGACAACCATCTAGCTACTGCTATGGACCCATAGTCCAGGGGTAGACTACTCACACATCACTCCGGAGGCGACCATGGCGGCGTAGAGTCCTCCGGGAGATGATTCCCCTCTCCGGCGAGGGTGCCGAAGGCGATCTCCCGAATCCCCCGAGATGGGATTGGCGGCGGCGGCGTCTCTGGAAGGTTTTCCGTATCGTGGCTCTCGGTACTGGGGGTTTCGCGACGGAGGCTTTAAGTAGGCGGAAGGGCAGGTCAGGGGGCCACACGAGGGCCCCACACCACAGGTCGGCGCGGCCAAGGGGCAGTCCGCGCCGCCCTAGGGTTTGGGCGCCTCGTGGCCCCACTTCGTCTCCTCTTCGGTCTTCTGGAAGCTTCGTGGCAAAATAGGACCCTGGGCGTTGATTTCGTCCAATTCCGAGAATATTTCGTTACTAGGATTTCTGAAACCAAAAACAGCAGAAAACAACAGAATCGGCACTTCGGCATCTTGTTAATAGGTTAGTTCCAGAAAATGCACGAATATGACATAAAGTGTGCGTAAAACATGTAGATATCATCATTAATGTGGCATGGAACACAAGAAATTATCGATACGTCGGAGACGTATCATCTCCCAGCATGTGTCACATTACGATCATACTGCCATGAACGCCCAAGTAGCAATCCACACACCTCCAATGGCTACACATCGCACTCTATCTCATCAACATAATCATCAACTGTAAATAGCACACGCACCTTATGAGTAATCTTTAGCATACCACAACTATTCAACCACTCAAGACGTTTAGGTTCAGGAAGACGCCATATAGACAACCCCAATGTTGTCACCATCACCTTGCTTATGAAATTAGTATAGCTACCACCATCAATCATCAACTTGCAAGCATTGCCCTTTATAATGCACTGAGTCTGGAACAAACTCCACCGCTGACCCTTGTCAACTGTCTTGCAAGCAACATATTGTACCTTCTTGAGTTGCATATTTAGTCCACTCAATGGTACATCCTCCTCCATAGTCACAACATCACACATGGTATCAGATACAGGTTCGTTCTCCTCTAAAGATATCACCTCGCCCTCAGTGACTGTCGGTACTGAACCACATCATAAAAGAACTCTTGTTCGAACCATGAAAGCTCAAAAGAGAACCGTGCATTGTTCCCAATATGAGCTTGATCGCCCGAGTCAATTAAAAGGGGGGTATGGTCTGATCCGGCCCGTGTGAGAGCCCTAACCGAAACCAGTGGGAATTTTTGTTCCCACTCCACACCTGCAAGAACCCGATCAAGCTTTTCAAAAGTAGGATTAGCCCTTCTACTAGCCCATGTGAATTGCCTACCCGAGAGCACAATTTCTCTAAGGTTGAAATGTTCAGTAATGGCATATTAAACATAAAGGGCCATCTAGGGTTAAAATTGGCATTGCTCTTATCCTCTGGTCTGCGAAGAATATTAAAATCTCTGGCTAACAAAATTGGTTGGTTCTCATTATCACACAATCTAACAAATTCCGATAAAAATTCTGGTTTTCTTGAGTCTTGGGTTGCTCCATATACAGATACCAGAATCCATTCAAAACCATCATGTTTGGAACAGAGATATAATTTCACACAGAACTCACCATTGTCCACATTTTTCACCATAAGATTTGTAGTATTGATTCCAATTAAAATCCCCCCGGACTTCCCACAAGGCGGAAGACAAAACCAACCAAAGTCAGCTGTACCGGCTAGGCGCCTAGGCTACTCAAGAAAGATCTTGAAAAATTTGAGCACCCGTCTCTAAGAAAGCAATAAAATATAGTCGATGTTCCCAGATACCTCCTTCACAAATAGGTGCTTCCCAGGATCCTTAAAACCCTCACTATTCCATGACATAGCCCTTAATAATGTCATTTTAAGAATACACTTTTTTAAACCTTACTCTATTACTCCTCCGTAAATTTGTCTTATCATAAGACTTCTTTTTCCTCTGTCTTTTATGAGCATTATTCGGTATAGGTGCATCTAATATGGTTTCATCGATTATATCCTCTTCATGAACTAAATCCTCACACAAATTTGAGGCCTTGTTGACAATTAAACAATGCTGCATATTATCAATTGAAGAAGTATTTTCCGTATTAGTATGTAACATGGTAAGTGACCTACTGAATTCATTATCAAGAATTAGTTTGGCCGACTTGATTGCCTCATTCTTCGAGTTACCCAAAGAAACACCCAGTGAACTAGCATTTCTGATTATTTGGTCAGAAGAGAATGATAATAGGGATGCATTTTTAGTTGTTGACAAACCTGTTGCACTTGGATCAGATCGACGCTGAGCAGCATACATAGCCCGCACCATTTGCGTGTGATCCGTTGTAGCCTGAGCCCCAATCCTTACACTTGAACACACCTCCGATACCCTTGGCTCTGGAATTCCCCCGAACGCTATAATATCTTCTCGTGAGTAATTTTTAACTCCCTTTGTCACCACATCCGCATAAGATAAAGAATTTTCATCGTCAATTGTTGGGATATCCGAAAGAACTCGATAGTGGATGGACAAATAAAATCTCGTTCTGAACTAATGAAATCGCTTTCAGCGATCGACGTACCTCGGGACACTCCCTTCCCATGCATATTGGGCTGGGTAGTTGCACCCTGTACACCGCCATGCCCCGGCCGAGTAGAGCATCGACGCCGTCGGCCCCGTAGCACCCGCCAAAGGAGATGGCGCGGCAGGCCGAGTGTCTCCCGCCAAAGCTGGAGGCGCGGCAGGCCTTGCACCCACCTTCGCTGGTGGCGAGGCAAGCCACCCAGTCTTTCCGTCCACATCCGCAGAACGGCCCGCAATGGTTGGCGCCGGCATAATGGACGATGCATGGTCTGCATGCATCGGTCGCTGTGCAGACTGCGGCGATCGACGTCCATCCCCCTGTATCGGCTGATCCAAAACTACCTGGCTGTTCAAAAAATGTCTGGCAGTTGGATTACAACTCTTCACACCTTCATATTGAGCACTGGACATGGGAGAGAAAATTGAATCAAAAACAGGTTCAAGAATTGTTGGACTAGAAAAAGAAGATGCAAAACTAGAACTAGAATACCTCTGTGTATTCCCAATGTGTCTAGTTGCCATGCTCATAGAAGTCAGTGTAACTGTATTTTCCTTTCCCAAATTTTGCGCTGAATTGGAAGGGAGCCTTGTAAGCACATTGCCATTATTCTGGGTAGACATATTACTCTTTTCACCCTCATTGTTTTCAGCATTGGGGCTACTCTTAGACCTTTTTAATTCTTTGTTTGAAGCATTTCCACTCTAGCCATTGCCACCATTACCTTCATCATCCTCCTTGGAAGTATCTGACATGACAACATCAGTAGGAGGTGGACGTTGCAATACCTCTACCTTAAACCGGAGACGAAAAAAACCATTCTTTATTTTTAAGTCCCAGGTATTAGGTATCAAAGTAGGATCAAGACATGTAACCAGAATGCGTAAGACTTTATTAGCTCTAGTGAAGACAATATCCAAGTCTTTTGTTTTACCAAAAACATCACCAATAGCCCACATGGCTAAAAGATCATCAAGGGCCAAAGGGGGTAAATCATATAGCCGTACCCAAACATTCTCAGGAGTCCATGCTGGCTGAATGTCTATCTTCCAAAAATCAAAATGCATATGTATAGGTGTACCTGGAACCTGGAACTGACCAAAACGCTGCACTCTGACTAAGTCATGTTTGCTCGGAAAGTTGACTCTGAACATGTTTTCCTCCACCATCTACACATCCCACCGATATTGCTCATCTGTGTCTACTATCCATCTCAATTGTGTGACAATTTCATCAATCGAGAGAGACCCTCCAGTAATCTTCACACGTCCAAGCCTTGTATTTTCCACGCAAGGTCTCACCGAGTCAAATAGAGGCAATTCCCAAAATGATAGATCCGGGTGTCCAAGACCATACATGGAAATCCTCGGCCGCGGTGCTTCCAAAAGTGGGCAATCAATAGTAGCGTGTCCTGATCTCTGACAACAATCACATAAAATGACAGAGCAATCATTCACACAATGGACCGGTTTCTTACAACGATAACATGTTGGACCACCCTTCTTCTTGGTTGCTTGTACAGAACCATCAGCATCCGACCCCCCATCCAAGGCCATTCCTGAACCCTGTTCATCAATATCTGCATTCACAATGGAAGCATCCAATGATCGCTGCTCCACCTCTTGATCCTGCTGCACGTGACCAAGATTTGAAGCATGAACTACATTTGAAGTAACCTTAGGCACATAAGTTTGTCTAGGCACAGAATTATAATTAGGCCGCACCAAATTGCTATTCTGTACTGTTGGTTGAGCGGAAATCATAGATGAACTCACAGGCTCTCTCTGGCTAGGGCGATCAGCAAATTCTCGCGCCAATGCCTCAGCTGTCTCTTTAACCAACTGCTGCTCTCTAGCAGATAAACCTCCATGATTATAAAAATTGCGATTTGAATCATACCATCCTCCATAACCGGAGTTTGTGAACCTCCGGTTGTTATAGCCCCCAAAGTTGCCTCCAAAATTACGACGGCAATCGCCGGCGCCATTATTTGGACGGAAATTTGGGTTTCGGTGCCCACCCCCATAGCTGTTTGGGTGAATATCGCCAGCCCTGAACACGCCGTCACCGTAGACGTTGTTGTTGGCCGGCCTGTCCCCTTCTCCCTCCGAGGCCACCGTACCGCTTGGCCCCCCTGCTCATAGTTTGAGCGACCGCCATTGGGACCTCCTTCCCAATGACCTCCATTGCGCCCTCCCGACGGCAGTGCACGCCCGCGATTGTTACTGCCACCACCTCTGCTGGCCATGGCGGCGGCTAGGATGCCCGTAGACGAGACCGCCCGAACCAGTTGGGGAGATGCCAAAACCTAGCGTCCGTTTCGTGCCGCGATCAAAGTGCAGCCGATGACGGTAAGGTTTGTGTCCGGTCGAATGCCCAGGCCCATACAGCCCTGCAATTGGGCATATCGACTGACCACTTGATCATTGCCCGGTTAGCCCAGATAGTTCTTCGCTTTTTGAAATTGGATCGGCTCATTGGCAGAAGGGCAAAAGCATACCGACGTTGATCGATGACGAATCCTTCACTCCATCTGCGCCCGTCTCTTCCTCCGATGAACAAAGATCCATTCGGCCGCATCGAAAGTCTCCAGAGCAAATGTCGATGGCGAGAGCACCGGCAGCACATGTTTCTTCGCGGTATCCCTGCTCTCAGAAAACAGCAACGAATCATCAAACAGATATGAGTACTCACTAGATTGTAGGGTTTTGGCTGCCTCCCTTTGCCTCCGCTTCTTTTCCTCTCGTCGCCGGATCGCCAGCTCAGTCAGGCCACAGGCTTCCGCCGCCGGCGTACGACAGAGATAGGCTAGGGAACCAACAGTCGGCGTAGTCCCCTGCCCCTTACCGTCGTCTTCAGTGTCGTCGGCGTCAGATTCCTGGGCGAGCGCCTAGAATTGCCCCGGCATCGCCTGTAACGGCCCTCCGCTAAACCCGCTCATCCAAGTACATGCATATATATCTGGCGCCAAGCTAGCATCTATCCAAGCAACTGGTGGTCAGGTTTTATTCACCTAATATGGCTGGAGGCATTGTAATAAGATTTGTATGGCATGAGTTGTAATTATGAGTCTTGCGGCGTGTTTGGTTGAGAATTGTCCTTGATATTTATTATTCCTTGTTTAGTAAGATAACCATATAACAAATATGGTTGCGTCCATCAACCAATGTAGATGCCATGATATGTAGTGATCTTTTAAGGATATGGTATGCTAAAATGACAAGTTACAAAGGAATAAGGATCGAAATATCCGACTAATCTCCAAGGTGAATTTAGTGGAGGAGACGTGGTCCATATTTTTTATATCTTTATGGCTTAACATGCATGTCAACTTTTCTATCCGACTAATCTACAAATTGAAATTTAGTGGAGGAGCGACGATTTTGTCGGCTTGAGGGGCCCCTCAGCAAAATCCCGTGATTACCGGCTCAAAGAATCCAAACAGGGCAGCAACAGCTCGAGGACTAGTGCCTCGCCCACCACCTACGCCGGCTCGGGTGCCCGGCAATAACACCCACGTACGTTGGCACCCACAATGTGTTCGAGGAAACATCGGAGACGTAAAAAAATTCCCCTTTGTTGAATGTGTGTCGAACAATCATACTCCCTCCGTTCCTTTCTATAATGCCTATTGTTTTTTCGCATTTGTTTCAGAATATAAGAGTAAAGCTATGTTTTTTTGCAAAGAACCCCTTCCACCGATCAGGTCAAGTCCAGAAAATTTGGAAACCGGTCTAGTCATCTATTTCTGAGATTTGTTTTCAGTTTCCTATTTTGTCTGTGATATCGCTAGGGGGTTTTGTGTCAAAAAACGGCTCGCGCTAATTTCCGTGCCAAAAAACAATAGGCACTATAGAAAGGAACGGAGGGAGTATTACATAGGTTTTGTGTTTTCCAATTCTCTAGTTTCAATTTGTAGTTGGTCCCTACATCGTACGTGAACATGTAGGAAGAGAATGAGGTCACCATTCTTAGTGCACCACTTGACTCATTTGACTTGGCATGGAAAATCAATCTAAAGATGTTGGTGAGAATGAATTGGAGGAGATTGAGGGAGAGGTGTTCGACACTTCAGCAAAGAGAAGCACCAACTACATGGAGATTGAGGACATTTTGAGCACAAGAAGAAATTCGAGGCTATAACTTGAGAGAGAAAATTGATGACTTGGTAAAGTCAAAGGAAACATTTGTGGCTATACAATTGAAAGCAAAAAAATGAAGATGGCCGAGAAGAAATAGCAACACAAGGAGGGAAAGTGGCACAAAATTCTAAAAGATGATAAGTGAAAGGTCGCCGTCGAGGAGTGAAAAATCCTTCTCAGGGAGAACAAGGTGAGGGCCGTCATCATGGCCAAGAAGAACCAAATCATGATGGATCAAAGTGAAATGGACACGATAACAAGATTGTTTTGGGAGATGATAAGAAATGAGATCATACAACGGATAAGGCAAAAACTTGTAGGTGCTTTGGCCGATGCTGGTGGTCCTTCAACTAGTGGCAGAGATGATGCTGCCATGCTGAAGGTGGTCTTGCCAATGATGGTATTGCTTGGTTTTATCACCGGTTTAGTGGTGTTTGATCCACCATGAGAGCTCCACAAGCAGGACGAAGAAGGCCATCTCCCAGTTGCAACTCGGAAGCAGCGGGAGTACCCAAGACCACGGCACAATGCCAACACAAACCCTGGGTACTACCTCTAGATCTAATCTACTAGTACTAGTACTAACAACTCCAGCCCCTCTCCTCCACCATCTCCGGCCAGCAACGCTGCCGGGGAGGGCTCTCGGGATTGGCCCGGGTTTTCTTGGCGGACTCTCAACGGTGTGGGGTGGGACGAGAGAAGGGAAGGGGAAAGTACGTGTTCTCTTAGCTTAAACATAAACTATTGCCGATTTGTTTTAAAATATTGTTCAAAAAAAAACTATTGCCGATTTAAAGTACTGTAAGTTATTTGTAAACTTCGCCTTGCTATATATCATTGCTGCTGAAACCAATATGCAAATGACTACTTTTTTTTGTGATACCGCCCTGGCTCGGCCGAAACAAATCATTGATGAAAAACAGGTTTGAGGGGTAGCCAACGGTTTGGGTTGTGGCTCTGATCTATTTTAACTAACCTGGAATCACGTGCCTGAATAAGTAAATACTACTATAAGGAAATGTGTCAGTCAAGCTAAGATGCGGATGCGTATGGTCTAGAATGCAGGCGCAGCACCTTCCTTGTCCCTTCACTCGCCACCAAGAGCTAGCTACTCAACTCAAGTGCAAAATCCAGTTTCGCCACCAGACAGAAAGCGTGGAAACAAATTTGACGGAGCAACCTTGCGCGCCACTCTGCTTCGAGTCTATTTATCCGCCGATCCTTGACCAGATAATATGGGAACACCGGAAACATGGACACCACCAGCGAGAGCGTGAACCATGGAGGTGGCGGCGGCGGCGGCGGCGCGAACGTCTTCTTCCTGCCGTTTCCCGCGGCGCAGGGGCACACCAACCCGATGCTCCAGTTCGGGCGCCGCCTGGCCTACCACGGCCTTCGCCCCACCCTCGTCCTCACCCGCTACGTGCTCTCCAGCACCGACCCGCCGGGCGACCCGTTCCGCGTGGCCGCCATCTCCGACGGCTTCGACGCCGGCGGCATGGCGTCCTGCCCGGACCACGCGGAGTCCTTCTCCCGGATGGAGGCCGCCGGGTCGGAGACGCTGCGGGAGCTCCTGCTTTCGGAGGCGCGCGCGGGGCGGCCCGTGCGCGTGCTGGTGTACGACCCGCACCTCGCCTGGGCGCTGCCCGTGGCGCGCGCCGCCGGCGTGGCCACCGCGGCGTTCTTCTCCCAGCCGTGCGCCGTGAACGTCATCTACGGGGAGCTATGGGCGGGGCGCATGGCGCTGCCGGCGACGGACGGGCGCCAGCTGGTGGCGAGAGGAGCGCTGAGCGTGGAGCTCGGGCCGGAGGACATGCCGCCGTTCGTGGCCGTGCCGGAGTCCCAGCCTGTGTTCACCAGGACATCGATTCGGCAGTTCGAGGGGCTGGACGAAGCCGACGACGTGCTGGTAAACTCATTCCACGACTTCGAGCCAAAGGTAAGCCATATACTCCGTCTGCTTTGCTCCAGTCGGTCACTCAATAAGTTTGGCTTCATACTCTCTCTCTCTCTCTCTCTCTCTCTCTCTTGTCATGCACATTTTGGGCAAAACCATGTTAAATGTGTCTCAAACAACACTTCCACATAACAAGGATTTAGACCATGTAAAATGTCTCAAACAACACTTCCACACAACCAAGGATTTATTTTGTTTTTTACACCTTGTCAATTGAGCAGGAGGCAGAGTACATGGAGTTAACATGGAGAGCAAATATGATAGGCCCAACATTGCCATCATTTTACCTCGACGATGATCGTCTTCCATCCAACAAGTCTTATGGATTCAACTTGTTCAATTGTGATGCACCGTGCATGGATTGGCTAGAGAAGCAGGAGATCTCCTCTGTTGTGCTTGTATCATATGGAACCGTCTCCAACTATGAGGCAGCTCAATTGGAGGAGCTTGGCAACGGACTCTGTGATTCCGGCAAACCTTTTATATGGGTTGTTAGATCAAATGAGGCGCACAAGTTATCTGAAGGCCTCAAGATCAAATGTGAGAAGATGGGATTAATTGTTTCTTGGTGCCCCCAACTTGAGGTTCTTGCACATAGGGCGATCGGTATGATATATCTCTATATTTCCTTTACTCTTTTTTGGCCATGACTACTAACTAACATGATAAGTGAAAAAATAAAATGAATTTTAATTCATGAATATACATGTAGGTTGTTTCGTTACCCACTGTGGATGGAACTCAACACTGGAAGCGGTTGCTAGCGGTGTGCCTCTTGTCGGCATTCCACATTGGGCAGACCAACCCACCATCTCAAAGTATGTGGAGAGCGTGTGGGGCATGGGTGTGCAGGCACGAAAGAACGATAATGGGGTTCTAAGGAGTGGGGAAATCGAGAGATGTATTAGAGAGGTGATGGACGGGGAAAGAAATGATAAGTACAAAAGGAATGCTGCAAAATGGATGCAAAAGGCCAAGAAGGCTATGCGGGAAGGAGGAAGTTCAGACATGCATATTGTTGCATTCGCAGCAAAGTATTTGTCAATTTAAAGCTATAGCAACAAAATCTTTACTTCAAAAGAACCATGTATGTAGTGTTTTCAGCCCTGCCGATGCTAAGAGAGGGCAACATTTTATGTATGTTTTTAAACAAAAAGCAATGGAGGAGGCCTCCACAATTCCTCGAAAATAAATGTTTTGTTAGGGGAGTCGATGTACAATCAAACCACTCGGTTTCCACTAATGCTGGAATTTTCGTATATTATCAGACTATGAGAAAAGGTCCAGATGTTATATTTCATTTAAATAATTTCCATAAATTGATAAGGAATAATTATTATTATTTTGTTCACGTCAAATTCTTTGGACACATTGGTTGATGTAGAACTAGGAATTATCTACCATTTCCATACCAAAAGTAGAAAAATGTATATCGTACAACAACACAAAAATGTCTTGGTTTTAATTAAAAATAGAAAAAAAATATTATAAGTATGTATATATAATAGAACCATGTCTCACATGGTCTTGTCAATTGCCATCACGTCCTATCCCAAAGTACAAGTTAGGCTCTGTTGGAGTCAGTATGGTTGATCGAACTTTTTTTTTTTGCATCTGTGGAGATTTCATCACTAGTGCTAGCTACGATGGACTAGGTTAAGTTCAAAATCATGTTATGCATCTAGTTTGGATGCTAACAATCTCATTTGTGCACCGTGGGAAAAAAACAAGCAGGAGGTTTGGTTGGCAGTACGTAGCATGAGGTTATGAGTGCATTATGCTTTTTAAAAATAGATATTTTCACTTTTACTACTTCCATAAACTATATCAATTATGTCTATTAAAGTTGCCCTTTATTTCCTAAAAATTAAGAAATATTAATAGTTAGTTCTTCCTCCCCCACGAAAATCTTCAAAATTCGTTCGGTGCATGGGGACTCACAATCACGACGACCCGGCGGACAAGATCCGTCTGGACTTCAAGCTTGACATCCAATAGGAGCTAGGTACTGATGCGTCTCGACGCAGGAACCGCGCAGGCGCAGCCCACTATGGGCCAGCACGCCGTCTACATCAAGCCGGCCTACACTGCATTAAACTAGGACTTCGTCGAGCCGAACAAGGGTTAAGTTATACAACTATACCAATATCTACATCTAATACTACATCATCAACTACATCGCCAAGGTCTACATCAATATGGTCTCTGTTGACATCTTCGTCGCACAATCACTACAGGAAAAGTTGTCATGGCCGACGAAGTTGAAGTCGCGCCGTGGTTGCTGGTGCACCATGGCCGACGATTTTGGGTCTCTCCGTGGTGCATGTCAAAACTTATTTTTTTCTCGTTTTTGAGACCACCTAGCCCGACGAAAACGTCCAAAACGTCTCGTATGGTGGCCCGGGACGTGGTGCATCGCGAATTCTCGGGTTCGCCGGCCGAGTCAACGCAAATCCGCACCGCCCAGGGATGTAGGGCCCAGTTGGCAGCCTCTCTAGCATTGTTTTTTTTTTCTCGATCGCGCCATCTCGTTCAACGCTCTCCGATCGAGCCGTTTACGATGCAGGATCATGGGTCCCGCATGTCATCCTCTATGAACCAAAATTCTTTCTATTATTGGATTTTTTTGACCCCCTGATTTCTGGCTACTTCCTTTTTCTTTTGATCCCGTGCTGCCTTGAAAACGTTGAGACCGCTGCTGCTAAATGGGACCCGCATGTCATCATCTATGTGCAATCAACTTTCTTTTCTTGGAGTTTTTTTGGCACCTCATATTTGGTCACTTGCCTTTTTCTTTCGGTCCCATGCCGCCTCTCAAACGGTGATACCGCTACTGCTAAATGAGACTGATGTCTACGCACGCTTCTATTCCTGTAGACAGTGTTGGACCTCCAAGGGCAGAGGTTTGTAGAACAGCAGCAAGTTTCCCTTAAGTGAATCACCCAAGGTTTATCGAACTCAGGGAGGTAGAGGTCAAAGATATCCCTCTCAAGCAACCCTGCAATTAAGATACAAGAGGTCTCTTGTGTCCCCAACACACCTAATACACTTGTCAGATGTATAGGTGCACTAGTTCGGCGAATAGATAGTGAAATACAAGTAATATGGATGATTGTAAGTAGTAACTGTAATCTGAATTAAATATGGCAGCAAGCGAACATGTAACAGAACTTGTTGGAAACGGTGTTTCTATGCTTAGAAACACGGCCCAGGGATCATACTTTCACTAGTGGACACTTTCAACAATGATCACATAACTGAATAAATAAATGCTACTCTCTAACACTCTCTTGTTGGATAACAAACACCATTCATTGTGTAGGGCTACAAAACACACCTCAAGCCGGAGTAAACAAGCTCCACAACTTCATAAAGGAATCACACACGATGCGGACACTGTCACCATCACACCGTGGAGAGTGAATCCGGAGTTCATATTAAAATAACCTCTAGAGTGCATAATAGACGGTTGCAATTTAGACCGAGTACTAACATAGCATACACACTATCACCAATAGCTATGAAAGGGGGAATAGATCACATCAATACTATCATAGTAATAGTTAACTTCTTAATCTACAAGAGATTACAATCATAACCTACGCCAAGTACTACATGATGCACACACTGTCAACTTTACATCATGGAGGAGGAATAGACTACTTTAATAACATCACTAGAGTAGCACATAGATTAATAGTGATACAAAGCTCATGATCACATAAAGATCACACCATGGGAGAGAGAGATGAACCACATAGCTACCGGTAGAGCCCTCAGCGTCGGGGGAGAACTACTCCCTCCTCATCATGGGAGACAGCAATGGCGATGAAGATGGCGTGGTGTCGATGGGGATGACTCCGGGGGCAATTCCCCGTCCCGGCGGCGTGCCGGAACAGAGACTTCTGTCCCCCGAAACTTGGCTTCGCGATGGCGGCGGCTACGGAACTCTTCGTGGAATATCGTCGGGCGTTTTAGGTTTTTCACATCTGGGAGCATATATAGGCGAAGGGGCGATGTCGGTGGAGTCCCGAGGTGGGGTCCCTACCTGACGGCGCGGCCAAGGGATGGCCCGCGCCCCCTAGGGTGTGGGCACCTCGTGGCTCCCTGATGTCTACGCACGCTTCTATTCCTGTAGACAGTGTTGGGCCTCCAAGAGCAGAGGTTTGTAGAACAGCAGCAAGTTTCCCTTCAGTAAATCACCCAAGGTTTATCGAACTCAGGGAGGTAGAGGTCAAAGATATCCCTCTCAAGCAACCCTGCAATTAAGAAACAAGAAGTCTCTTGTGTCCCCAACACACCTAATACACTTGTCAGATGTATAGGTGCACTAGTTCGGTGAAGAGATAGTAAGATGCAAGTGATATGGATGAATATGAGTGGTAATAACGGCGCCGTAAAAATAACTTGCTGGCGTGCAGTTGATGGTGATAATATTGCAGGAAGTAAAGATGCAGTAGAACAGTAAATAAGCGATGATTGCAGTATTTGGAAACAAGGCCTAGGGATCATACTTTCACTAGTGGACACTCTCAACAATGATCACATAAATAAATAAGTTCTCTTCTCTTATGCTACTTCTACACTCTATTGTTGGATAACAAACACCATTCATTGTGTAGGGCTACAAGAGCTCCCTCAAGCCGGAGTTAACAAGCTCCACAACATTCGTTGTTCATATTTAAGTAACCTTAGAGTGCATAATAGACCATTGCAATTATACCGAGTACTAACATAGCATGCACACTGTCACCATCAAGCTATGAAAGGGTGAATAGATCACATCAATACTATCATAGTAATAGTTAACTCAATAATCTACAAGAGATTACAATCATAACCTATGCCAAGTACTACATGATACACACACTGTCAACATTATATCATGGAGGAGGAATAGAGTACTTTAATAACATCACTAGAGTAGCACATAGATTAATAGTGATACAAAGCTCATCATATGGATCTCAATCATGTAAGGCAGCTCATGAGATCATTGTATTGAGGTACATGAGAGAGAGATTAACCACATAGCTACCGGTACAGCCCTTAGCCTCGGTGGAGAACTACTCCCTCCTCATCATAGGAGACAGCAGCGGCGGTGAAGATGGCGGTGGTGTCGATGGAGATGCCTTCCGGGGGCACTTCCCCATCCTGGCGACGTGCCGGAACAGAGACTTCTGTCCCCCGAATCTTGGCTTCGCGATGGCGGCGACTCTGGAAGGTTTTCCGTATCGTGGCTTATTCTCTTAGGGTTTTCGAGGCGGAGGCTTTAAGTAGGCGGAAGGGCAGCGTCAGAGGAGTCCTGGTGGGGCCACACCATAGGGGGGCGCCCCCCTTGGCCGCGCCGCCTTGTGGGGTGGGGCCCCCCTGGCTCCCCTCTGGCCCCTCTTCGGCTCTCTGGAAGCTTCCATAAAATATAAGACCATGGGCGTTGATTTCGTCCAATTCCGAGAATATTTCCTGTGTAGGATTTCTGAAACCAAAAACAGCAGAAAACAGGAACTGGCACTTCGGCATCTCATTAATAGGTTAGTGCTGGAAAATGCACAATAATGATGTAAAGTATGAATACAAGATGTAGGTATTTTCATAAAACTAGCATGGAACATCAGAAATTATAGATACATTGGAGACGTATCAGCATCCCCAAGCTTAGTTCCTACTCGCCCTCGAGTAGGTAAACGATAACAAAGATAATTTCTGAAGTGACATGCTACCAACATAATCTTGATCCAATAATGATGTAAGGCATGTGAACTGAGATCAAATTATTTAAACCAAATGTCTATAGTCGATATAAGAGATGATAATGCAAGAGTTAAACAAGCTAGAAGTTTTCATGAACTATTGCTTTAAAGACATGAAACCGAACAAAGTTCATTAAAGATGTTTTAAGTATCTAGCATAGAAGTTCTATCTTTCATTCCAAGCATCAAGTAAATTTTCACAACATAGAAGGATTCAGTCAAGTAAAAATAAACATGAACGTCATGAATCAACTGTTTCGAAGCTTACTCAACCGGTGAGCGCAAGCATTTGGCATTGGCACCAGGATGTTATGGCAAAAAGAACGTTAATGGGGGTTTGGAAGGCCAATGAAAGAAAGTCTCACAAAGCTATAAGTGATCATTAGACAAGAGGAAGTCTTATAATCGAAGCTATGCAAGGAGTAGTGATTGCCATGCAATGGATGCACATAGAGCTATATGTGTATGAAAGCTCTCCAATGGAACTAGTGGGGGTGCATCCAACTTGGTTGCTCACGAAGACCTAGAGCACTTTTGAGGAAGCTCATCATTGGAATATACAACCCAAGTTCTATAGTGTAAATTCCCCACATAGTTATACTAGTAAAACATGAAAACTCTCTCATATGGACTATAGGTGCTAAACATGAGCACAAATGATGACTATGAATACTGCAGGTGCCAAAACATGATCACAAGTGTGGATAAAAGATAGTAATGTTGCCCCCTTTTTCTTTATTCTCTTTTTTTATTTTCTCTTTTTTTTCTTTTTCTGTTTCTCTTTTCGATGGCCTCCATGGCTCTTTTCACTTTTAGGGGCAACATCCTAATATGAAAACACACTTTTTGGTACAAATAACTCATAATGAACAAAACATGATGTATGAAATTGTATGCCTCTGCCAGTGTAGCAGGATGTGCAATGATCTAGCGTAACATGGGTAAACCACACATCAGTTGTATAGAATCATGCAAAGCAATATATAAATAATAAATGACAACAAGTCATGTAATGTAAAATGAAAGTTGCATGGCAATATATCTCGGAACAACTATGGAAATGATGTGGTAGGTAGGTATAGTGGCTGTTTTGAGGAAGATGTATGGGCTTATGTGTAGGAGAACAAGAGAAAGTCCTCCCACGGGTTTGGATCTACTGGCGAAGTACGCACAATTCTCAATGTGAGCAAAAGGCAATGCACAGTACTGAAGAGGCTAGCAAATTTGGATGGTGGAAGTGCCAAAAACCGTAGCTTAACATTAGTCAAAAAGAACTCACAAGCTTATTGCAAACAACTAGCAGGTTCATCATTAAGAGTATGATTAAAATTTACTCCAAGGAGGGCCGTTCACGGTGGCACAAGTACCCCGCTAGCTCCCTCGACCTTCAGCACAACTTAGTTATTACGATGAACTCTTAGACATGGAAAGCTATCAAGTCTAACTACACCTTCAACCATTTAAGTAGAATTTGTAGTACGGCACAAGCTTAAAGAAAACACTCCACTACTAATTTTAACTTATTTATCCAGCAAGCTTTACCATCTAAATACATCAAAACGTTTGCAAAGAATCAGGTTATCAAAGCTCAATGATCTACAAGATTATGCAAGTATTTCACTATACCACTACCACATGCAACATTTTCTGAACCAACCAAATACCAATGAACGAAGCAGTTTCAACCTTCGCCATGAACATTAAAAGTAAAGCTAAGAACACATGTGTTATATGCAACAACGGAGCATGTCTCTCTCCCACACAAGCATGAATTTATTCAGAGAATGAAAATAACAAAACGAAAATAAAAGCACACAGACGCTCCAAGTAAAGCACATAAGATGTGACCGAATATAAATATAGTTTCACTAGAGGTGACCTGATAAGTTGTCGATGAAGAAGGGGATGCCTTGGGCATCCCCAAGCTTATACGCTTGAGTCTTCTTGATATATGCAGGGATGAACCACGGGGGCATCCCAAGCTTAGACTTTTCACTCTTCTTGATCATATATCATCCTCCTCTCTTGACCCTTGAAAACTTCCTCCACACCAAACTCAAAACAAACTCATTAGAGGGTTAGTGCATAATAAAAAATTCACATGTTCAGAGGTAACATAATCATTCTTTACACTTCTGGACATTGCCCAAAGCTACTGAAAGTTAATGGAACAAAGAAATCCATCAAACATAGCAAAACAGGCAATGCGAAATAAAAGGCAGAATCTGTCAAAACAGAACAGTACGTAAAGACGGATTTTTCTGGGGCACTTAACTTGCTCAGATGAAAATGTTCAAATTGAATGAAAGTTGCGTACATATCTGAGGATCACGCACGTAAATTGGCAGATTCTTCTGAGTTACCTACAGACGGGGCTACTCAATTTCGTGACAGCAAGAAATCTGTTTCTGCGCAGTAATCCAAATCTAGTATCAACCCTACTATCAAAGACTTTACTTGGCACAACAATGCAATAAAGTAAAGATAAGGAGAGGTTGCTACAGTAGTAACAACTTCCAAGACACAACAAAACAGTAGAAAAATAAAAACATGGGTTATCTTACAAGAAGTGCTTTCTTTATAGCCATTAAGATGGGCTCAGTAATTTTAATGATGCTCACATAAGAAATAAGAGTTGAAGCAAAAGAGAGCATCAAAAGCAAATAAGAAACACTTTTAAGTCTAACCCACTTCCTATGAAAAGGAGTCTTGTACACAAATAAATTCATTTAGAACAAAGTGACAAGCATAGAAAGATAAAACACAAGTAACTTCAAAATTTTCAGCATGTAGAGAGGTGTTTGAGTAACATGAAAATTTCTACAACCATATTTTCCTCTCTCATAATAATTTCCAGTAGCATCATGAACAAACTCAACAATATAACAATCACATAAAGCATTCTTATCATGAGTCTCATGCATAAAATAATTACTACTCCCAACATAAGCATAGTCATTCTTATTAATTGTAGTGGGAGAAAATTCAACAAAGTAGCTATCATTATTATTCTCATCATCAAATATAGGAGGCATAGTATAATCATAATAAACTTTATCCTTCATAGTAGGTGGCACCAAAATACCACTATCATTATAATCATCATAAATGGGAGGCAAAGTATCATCAAAGTAAATTTTCTCCTCCATGCTTGGGGGACTAAAAATATCATGTTCATCAAAACCAGCTTCCCCAAGCTTAGACTCTTCCATAGCATTAGCAATAATTGCGTTCGTACTAATAACATTGCTACTAGCATGCAAATAAGGTTTCATAGGTTTTTTAATTTCCGCATCAAACAACCCATGTCTTAACTCAGGAAATAGATTAAAAAGCTCACTGTTGTTTTCCATTATGCCTAACTAGTGTAAACAAGAAACAAAAAGATATAATTGCAGAGTCTAAAGGAAATAACTTCGAGCACTCACACACCGGCAACAGTGCTAGGAAATAGCTTAGTAGTCGGAGGATGTGAATACCTTTTACCTTACCTCCCCGGCAACGGCGCCATAAAATAGCTTGATGTCTACGCACGCTTCTATTCCTGTAGACAGTGTTGGGCCTCCAAGAGCAGAGGTTTGTAGAACAGCAGCAAGTTTCCCTTAAGTGAATCATCCAAGGTTTATCGAACTCAGGGAGGTAGAGGTCAAAGATATCCCTCTCAAGCAACCCTGCAATTAAGATACAAGAAGTCTCTTGTGTCCCGAACACACCTAATACACTTGTCAGATGTATAGGTGCACTAGTTCGGCGAAGAGATAGTAAGATGCAAGTGATATGGATGAATATGGGGGGCCGGGGATGGCGTGGGATCGCCGGATGAATTTAGGCCCAAATCCGGACGAAATCGAGGAACCGGGGGCGCGACTGGACCGGATTTCGTCGTCCGGATGTAAAAAACGGCTCGTGGGGATTTCTCGGGGAGACGAGTGGAGATGCTCTCAAGCATGACATTCGGCAAGAGCTAGGTACTGCGACTCGACGCAGGAACCGCGCATGCGCAGCGCACCATGGTTACGGCCACACCCGAGGAGATACGGACACGTATGCCGCACACGACCGCGGCGACACACCGAGGCATATACATCGCCGGCTCATTCTCCGCGTGGGCATGCAACCACTAACTCAAGCAGAGATTTCTTCTTCATCGCGTGCACATGCATGCATATGGGCATGCACGGTACTCCTAGCAAGGTATGACTTCACGCAAATCTAAACGCGGTTATCTACATCGAGCCACCACATGCATGTGCAGCCTCTACAAATACTTGTTCAACCTCGTCTCCTGACAAGTACTCTTTACTCGTTCATATTCAACGATGACAAGGTATAGAGGGATCTGGAGATCCAAAATGACTCCCACATATTCAACGATGACTTAGTGATCGAATGAACCATTCACATACGATACCAATTCATCCTTTTCGTTTGCAACTACTACGCCGCCGTCGCCGCTTCCAGATCTTCCTCAGATCTCACAATGGTGAAGAAGAAGAACCCCACTCTCGCCACCAGCGCTGTGAGCAGTGGCGCCGCCGCCAAAACTCCTCCGAACCTGTCGAGGAGAAAACATCTACAACTTCACAACTTCATAACTTCATAACTAATTTAGACCAGAGATATGTATCCATTAATTAAATATCACCACATGGTTAACGGATAAGAGACATCTATAAAAAAGGGAAAACATCTACAACTTCATAACTGAGGATATACGCAGCAAGACCGACAGTGATAAGTTCATTCTAACTTACAAGGTACACCATAACATGACATCAAACTTGATTAGAAAGGCAGTAAACTTCCAGAAATATTTGGAAGAAACACCACGGACAACATGAGACCAATGTGATATGCAACCAACATTAGTATAGTACTTATGCACATACTGCCATACCAGCTGTGCTAGTTAACAAAACTAATCTATGGAGCATATTAATAATAATCACTCTGAATATTTCATCTATAACAGGTTTAACTTTAAGGTTGGAGAACCTGTCCCTGTTAATCCTTGCCCATTTTTGTAGACACGGACATGAAATGAGTCAGGATCCTCCAGAATGCAGCGTCCAGAAGGAGGGACAACCAATAGTGTCCGGTATGCATGCACTGCTATAAGATTTTGTACTTGCCTCTTTTCTCCAGAAATGAAATATTTCTCAATCACAATATAGTAATTAAGATACAAGAACGCATCTGTGCACTCCACATATGCGTTCTTGTATCTTAATTACTATATTGTGATTGAGAAATATTACAGAGGGACAGTGGAAAGTAAAGTATAATGTAGTATGTTTTGGAAAGTTGATTTAGCTTTACAAGCCATACTACATTTAGATTTTGGTGATTTTGGAGTTGATGTTAAGACCAGTACTAGGTTAGACGATCTACTAAGGAGTCCATTGGCTAGTAATCTGAATGTTCTCTCGGTTGCTCAAAAATGCCCAGCTAAGACGGTTATAGATAGTCTTTGTTCCCAATCCTATAGTAGAAATTCTGGATCCATACATAAAAGATCCCTCCTTGACAACGTCACTTACAAGTGTCATGGTTAAAAAGCATGTGGACGAGGAGGCACGTCACAAATGGGAGCCCACGACAGCCCTCACGTAACGTTAACACATGGATGGTGACCATTGCCGACATTGGTAGGCCACAACGCCGAACAATATTTTGAATATGTGTGTACGTGTTTAAAGTTTATACCGTTGTGGTAACAAACTTTTGAGCATAAAAGTTTGCAAGGTTGCAAAGAAATAGACGTTTGAGGTGATCGAAGAAATTTTCGAGAGATAAGGTTTAACATTAAGGAACTTAATTAGGAAATATAACCACAAAGAAGGAATGCAATTATTCTTTTGTTTATCTCTGAATTAAAACCATCTAGTACATACGAATAAAAGCCACCCATCCCCAACACCTCATACCCAAATCTCTCTTTGCTCTTCCGTTGCTATAGCCAAGATTTAGTACAACCACTGTGACAAGAACATGTTCACTAACTTTTCCAATGTAGTCCTCCACATAGCGAGAACTTCGGTGATAGGCCGTCTCGGTACCTCCCCTAGCCATGGTACCCCAATTATTCTTTTTTTTTTTTGCATCTGTGGAGATTTCATCACTAGTGCTACGATGGACTAGGTTAAGTTCAAATTCATGTTCTGCATTTAGTTTGGATGCTAGCAATCTTATTTGTGCACCATGGGAAAAAAACAAGCAGGAGGTTTGGTTGGCAGTGCGTAGCATGAGGTTATGAGTGCATTGTGTTTTTAAAAAATAGATATTTTCACTTTTAGTACTTCCAGAAACTATATCAAGGATGTCTAATAAAGTTGCCCTTTATTTCCTAAAAATTAAGAAATTTTAACAGTTAGTTCTTCCTCCCACATGAAAATCTCCAAAATTGGCACAAGTTTTACTAAATAGGGTAATTTGGATGAAACTTTCCTAAATGGGGTAATTGGCGTCAAAATTTTGAAACTAGGGGGTAATAATTGGAATTTATGAAAGGAACGAAAAATAGAATCACCATGTTCACGAATCAAAACAACTACAGTAGTACATATGTACGAACTAGCTCTACTCCCTACCACAACGAAGAAACAAGGAATGAGTAGAAAGTGGAAGATCTGCTACGCACAGGCAGTCAACAAAGAACGAGCTACACAGAATGACGGCAGCTAGCACAAGATCGAGAAAAACAAAAGACGGATGGTTTACCTACCTGCATAGATCGATCGATCGGGAGAATAGCTCGCCGCTGACAAAAGCCGGTCGTCATCCGTCCCGAAGCAGAGCGGCCTCCCCTCTCCTCTCCTCTCCTCTCCTCTCATCGCAAGAGTCAAAGTCTAAGTCGTCACACACAACGCACGCGTTGGATCAACCCCTCCTCATATTTATAGACAAAGGAGAGGTTAAGATTTGGGGTTTGAATTTTGAGGGAGGGGAGGAGGAGAGGTATGGCGGGAAGAAGATGATGTTAGCGGCAATCTCGGATTTGTTTGTTGCTTGTTTTGGGGAGCAATGATTGCATGGGTGGATGGAGCACTGATGTCGAGGGAGGAGGGTTGTTGGGGAGCCAAAACGCCTAGACGCTCGTGACCGGCCTTCTTTCACCAATTACAGATCCCTTTCTCGTAATAGCTGCTGTGTGGTTCTCCAGTAATCACGTTGGACCCTTATTAATCCAATGAGCTAACTAAATTTACGTAGCCTTCAGTTCTTCTAATGTGAGGAAGGTAAGAAATAGTAGCTGCAGATTTGTCAATCCATCCCGGGAATACGGCGTCTCCGCGTCTCCGGCGTCTACTGATATACTGATGTCATATTTAACCGCGTCTCCGGCCATACGGGGTGTTCAGGGAGCAAGGATTAATTTCTAGGCAGCATCCTAAATTTTGTGCCAAATTACGGACATACTCATTCCGTTCATATTTTTCATGCATGTATAAAATAGACTTCATTAACAAGATGGAGCTAGTCGACTTGGCCAAGCCGCCCCATATTCCAACGGTGGCTGCCAAATTGGCTAACCACTGATCAGTTCCAATGTTGGTGGGATGAGCTGAGTTTCTTATCTTATTCGTTCATGTTGCCCCTGTTGGTGGGATAATTCAAGCTTGCCAGAATTGTTTTCCTCTACAATTAAGTTAGGCCTGAGATTATGCCGTTATAAGGCAAGATTTTTCGTTTATAGTGCAAAAGAAAGAAATTAATTCTCACATTGTATATTTTCGGTTGCTATTTTTTGGACGTGCTGTTGAGTAGATGAAAATTGAGATGATCCAGTCTCTTCCTTGTTTGGATCACTTTTCTAATGTATCATTTCTGATTTGTCCCATGGACTGGACAAACATTTATGGAAAGATAGGTCATGCTAGAGGCAGAGCTAGGCCTGTCCACTGCACAACAATTAAATCTTTGTTTCCGAATTAAGGAGCATAGCTCCCGATTTCATTGCAAATGAAACTGATAATCAAAGTTTCAGTTGTACATTCCCAAACCCCTAGCTCACTCAACACAAAACTCAACACAAGTAAGCTCTAAAGAGTTCCATCCTGGGACTTGCTTAACTCCCTTAGAACGAACATCCAGTAAAACTATCATGCAAAAATGAAAAAGACAGCATCAACTGACTCTTTCCAGATCATCCAGCCACCCCAATTTATTATTTATCCTTTTCTTGACAGCTCTTCACAAATTCTGCACCATCATGATTTTCAATCTTCATCCCACACCGATCCTTCTCCACGCCGGCACCCAAGCAAAGCAAGCGCTGAAGGTCTCGAAAGCAACTCTACACAGCAGTTGCGTTGTGGCAGCCTGCGCATGTCGCATGTTCTGTCTATGGAATTAAATATGAATGAAGGAAAACCAATCCCACTTAATCCTCATGAGGCAACAGATAAATTGTGCAACATTTGAAACTACATATACCCTTGAAACCCTTAGTTATATTAAGACTAAAAAATAGCCTGTACAATATCTAAGAAGTTGATATACCAGCAAACAAAGAACCTAAGGATAACTGACACGATCGCAGCTCAAGGGCCTCGATAATTCTAAGCTTCAAGCCAGATGTAGAACATATCTGGGAAATATTCCGTAGAAGTGGTTCTAATAAATGTAATAAGAACTATATAAATGATTTGTCAAAAATTGAACCAATGACAGCAATACGCACCTTGCTAGCAATGTTGCTGGACAGCTAGTCCAAACCCTCACCAGATGTGCGCAAGAGCCCTTTATGTACCTGACACAAAGGAAGAGCTGATTTAATAGAAAAGAAACACAATCGTGCTGCCAAACAAGTCTTGTTGAGTTATTAAACTGTGAAGGCAATAAATGTAGACAAATATATTGAAGAAGGGAAGCAAATGACTAGCAGTCTTTTGTAGGAAAAAATAAAGGGTGGTAATTGAGCGTGTAAATCCAAAACGCCAAGTGGTTTCTATGTATGTAAATCCAAAACGCCAGATGATAAAATTTAAATATGTATATGTGTAACAACCTGCAACTACTTCTCTTCAGTAAATCTAAAACAGCAAGATGACTGTTTCAGTATATTTTGTAATTGAGCGTGTAAATCCAAAACGCCAAGTGGTTTGTATGTATGTACCACAATGATGTAATTGAGGGTGTCCCTTTCCTAAAAGGTCTTGTCCAAGGTGATCTTGCCAAGTTCACTCACATGGTGGTCTGCGCGAGAGATGCACATACTTTTGACCTGGGGGTATCATGGTACCCCATAAGCTCAGCTATCAGTTTCACCACTCACTGGTTGACTCTCCACATGTTCTGACCTGATCATCATCTCGAGCAATCCAGGGTTGTAAGTCTTTCTTAGCATGCACACAGGAGTCCATTAATATGGCAGTCGCAAGTGTAGACTAACATAGGTGGCTGAAGCGGAGCAACAACAACGATTTCGGGCAAACCAAGTAAACAAACATAAGCATTGGCAAAACTAGTGAGAGAATTTGTTATTTTAAAACCTTCACATATGCAATTTTCAAAGGCACCACATGACTAATGATTTCTTGATTCAAGTAGTAAGCCAAGGATTATCAAACTGACTAGGATGAGTAACAGGACAGTCATTGATAGAAAAGGTGAACTGCGGAAAAAAATAGTTATTTGTTCAGCATACATCACTACATGCCAGAATCACTAGATAAGGGAATTGAAGTATTAGAATGAAAGGATGCAGAATTAAGAAGACAACGATAGCAAAACACTTGAGTTTGCAACAACAGTTTGCCAACTAGATATTTCATTCACTAAATTAATAAATACAAAAGGCACATGCACATCAGTATCATGACACATAATTCTTAAGATAAGGACAGTCATTGATAGAAAAGGTGAACTACGGAAAAAGGTAGTTATTTGTTCAGCATACATCACTACATGCCAGAATCACTAGATAAGGGAATTGAACTATTAGAATGAAAGGATGCAGAATTAAGAAGACAACGATAGCAAAACACTTGAGTTTGCAACAACAGTTTGCCAACTAGATATTTCATTCACTAAATTAATAAATACAAAAGGCACATGCACATCAGTATCATGACACATAATTCTTAAAATAAATACCAATTACGCTCTGCAGACCAATGACATGATAACATGATCGACAGTAGAGATTCATTATAATCCAACACAGGCCAATGCATTTCCATTAGTAATTAAAAAGGAGATCATGCAGTCATCCATACCCACCTAAATAGTGGTTGTAAAGTAACACTATAGGCCACCAAACTGTTGGGAGTCACATGGCACAACAATAGTATGGATAATTTATAATTACTCTATAGGCCACCAAATATAACCAACAATAGAATTGATTTAAAAGCAACACTTGGGTATTCATTCCCAACGAAATAATTATCGGTGTTATTTCCACAGGAGCAATAATAATATAATGGGAAAAATGGGAAATCGTTAAAAAGCATTATTGTTACTCTATTATGAATCAAAAACATGGACCATCCACACGCCTAAATGAATAGAACATAGACCAACTAAATTTTCAGAAAACACTTGTTTTCGTGAACTTCAATATTGCACTACACATGCATTGTGGAATTTAAATCTCAAGAAATTATATATCCTTATTAGATTTAAATAAACATCACAAGAACACAACAATAGCTACACATGCTGCAACAAATATATCTACAAACAAACCTGATGTAATGAATAATCAACAACTTGACAATGATACGGTACTGTCATTGCGGAATTCTAATTTTCCATAAAAATAACAATCATTTGTTTTTTAAATTGACTCACCACAATTAGTCGTTATGCACAAGTGATATTATGATACCGTACTTGCTATCATAACATGAAACACAAAAAATAAATAGATACGATGTAAACCTTGTTCATAGGCATTGATACCTATTTAGGTTAATAATGGCATCCATAGAAAGAAAATATAACAAAAAAAATACATTTAGCTCTGTGTCCAACTAAAAAAGCATGGCCTTTGTGGTACTATAAATATTGTTGCCTAGATAGGATATTAGCACGAATTAATAACGCAACTCAACACCTTGCAAGTTCTATCATTCAATGTTAACAAACAAGGAAAACACTTTAAACTTCTAATACAGTGTATATTGCCAAATATCATTATTTATCACAAGAAGGACAAAAACATAGCAGAAATGATGAAGAGATACATCCTACTGAACATTACTCGTAAAAATATCATAGAGATGATGAGTAGCAAGTATACCTTTGCAGCAGCTGCTTCACTCCAAGAGTGAACGTGCAGAGAGGGCGGGTCTCAGTGGCCTCCTTCTCAAATCAGATGGCCTATGGTGGTTGACTTGCCAGAGTCAACATGGAAAATGATCACGATGTTAATGTGAGTCTTCTCCTTGCTCATGGTTGATCTGTTCAGTTTCCAAACTGCGGGGACAGAGTAAAGATGTTAAAAAACAACAGATGAACAAAATCACAAAATGAGAACCTAAGACAAGAAATTCACTGTAAACCAATCACAGTCAAATCGAATCGGTTCCAAGAATTAAATTGTGAATTAAGTATCCAAAGCCACAAGGAATATCGGGGAGCCAACCAAGGCTTAGAGATAAAACAAAAAATATTGTTTCTTGAAATACTCAAGTCAATTAGTTTTAAACACTTGATAAAGTCAACACCGATAAAAATACATGCTAAGAAGTTAGACAAAATGATGGATTGCAAGAGTAATTAGAATGTGGCAAACAAGAGATATATAATTGGCAATGTCTTCTGACGAAGTAGAGAGCAACTGACAACAAACATAATAAGCATTCTAAGCTGTAATGCAAATGAAGAATCAGCCATCATATCATACTGTACTGCATCCTTTTTTTCTCTACTGCTCTGAGTGCTATTGCAAAAATAATTGAGTGGTTTTCTACAGTAGATTGGTGGACTAATCCACTCAATCATCAGACCGTGCAAGCATTACCACTACGCCGCATACCAGCTGTTGTAGTTCTTCTTCCTATGAGAGTATAAGCTCCAAAGATATTTATTTGGACATGTTCGTAGTAAGGGGCCTGAAATTGTAACCGAAATTGTAAACTATGTACTGCATAAGAGCTAAAGTGCATTTTGTACAATCAGGTCCATTCATTCAGTAGCAACCCGTTTCCATTATCTATAGAACGAAAAGCAAGTCGTTATCATAAATCCATCAACAGTTGAACACATTCACTAGCCAACAGAGAAGAAATACCGTGCACAGCCATTATACATTGTACTGCGTTGTAGCTAGCAGTGTCCAGTTGAGTGCATCAACATGATAAATAAAAAGAAACAAAAATTACAAGGAATGCATGGAGGGGGAGGAGGAGAGAGAGATCACCTGGCAGCTGCAAGTTTGGGATGTGGCTGACGGTGGCAGGACGTAGTGGTCTCCAGCAGCAGCAGGTCGGGGACGTCGCTGGCGGCCGCAGCTCGAGGAGGTTTTCCAGAAGGTCGCCGACAGTGGCTGCAAAGTGAACACCGTGGAGGAGTCCTCCACCTCCAGCGCCGGTCTCGGTTGCTGCTTATGTCGTTGCTTGCGCTGGTGCATCGGGGCAGGGAGAGAGGCGGAGGGGTGCCGACAGCCCAGATCAAATAGAAGGCACCATGGCGGGCGTGACCAGGGCGCCTAGCTCCAGGCGCTCCGGATGGCGAGCACCAGCACCAGGCGGAGGTTATTGACGCCGACTTCTTCGGCATGGCGGACAAGAGGGAATCAGGAGGGCGGCATGGATTGGGTGGGTGGGGGTGTCTGGTGGTGGCGGCGAGGGAGTTGAGTGGGTGTGGTGGGGTGGCCAGCCGCTGAGCAGCGAGGTGGGGTGAGCAGAAGGGAGCAACACCGAGTGGCTGCGGCGGTGTCAGTGAATTGAGTGGAGAAAATGGATTGAGGAAGACACGGTAGGAGCAATCTGCAAAAGATGCAAAAAAAAAGTCAGAAAACAACAATCTGGAGTCAAGGAAACTCCATGCTATTTGTTTACAGTAGTATTGTGCATCAAACGCATAGAATATGCTGAAATTGTGGAACTCAAAAAAGGAGGAGCCATGCCTTACCTACGAGAAGGATGTCACTATAGTGGTGGATACCATTTCAACTACCGGCGTGTCGCTGAGGACATCGCTGCCTGCTGCTCTTTCGGCTGTGTTAGCTGGACTACTAGGAAGTTGTAGTGCACAGATACACTCAACTGACACAGCTACCAACAAATGTTGTATTCTTTCTTGTCCATACCAGCACCAACGGCTTGCAGCTGCACTTCACGTTCTCGATGTCCTCATCCTAGCCGACGCCTCTGTTGATGAACGAGCTGGCCGCGTGTTTCAACCAACACAACGGCAGCAGCAGCACCGTCTTGTACCGCCATTCGTCTCTTGCTTCTCAGCACACATGGTGCAAAGCTTTATTCAGTTTGAACTTTCAACATGATCCTGTAACAAAACTATAAAATTGAATACTCGGATCTTGAAAAATGTTGCATGAATGTTCATAACAGAATAAAGGGGAGAGAAATAGTAGTTACTTTCATACAGTTAGTGGATGATGATGGATCTAAGAAAGCAAGGTCCTCAATGTGTTCCTCCTGCAAGTCCTACAATGGAAAGTGTTAGTTGACAGCATTCATCAAAATTTCAAAATTAGAAAGACCTTCAGAAATTTGTAAACATTACAAAAGTTTCTATTATGGTATATTAAACCAGAAGCAAAAAAAAGGCGTTAGATGTAAATCATATGAGCCTACACGGATATATGTCGAAACAAAAGAAAGTAAATGTTGCAGAATAGATTCTGACTTCCTAACCTACTACTAACACTCATTATCATAAGACCATGAGATATTTGTTTGCTTTGAAGTGAGAGATAGTACTAAAACTACAATCCTACAAATATAATACTACCTTTGTCCATAAAAGGATGTCGCAACTTTGTCTAAATTTAGATATATCTAGACGCTCTTTAGTGTATAGATACATCCGAATTTAGACAAATCTCCGACATCCTTTTATGGAGTAGTATCGAAATTGTGTTGGCTTTGTATTATACGAGCTTACATATATATATGCTTCCAATCAGAAGAAACTAAAGATAAACAGAGTTTTACAAGATGCAACAGTTCTGCATTTTCCGCACGCCTCTACTAGCATTGCTTGTTGTCTTGCTTCAAAAAAAGTGAGATGGTAAAACTAGGTAAGCACATCGATTCAGCAACCGTGATCAGCGCAGAGATTTATTTGCTTCATCAACGCTATTAAGTGAGAAACAAGACAACTGATGTAAAAAGTCAGTATTTAGCTTGACATGCATAGGAGGTATTCGGCAGCAAGAACAAGAGGAACGCCTTATTATCATCTTCCTTGGACTGGAATTGAGTATCTATTTCATTATATCTGGCAAACCAACCAAACTGCAAGATCAATACCTATGTTGCCAACTTGGCTCCTCCTTCAAGAGCACTAATTAGCAAACATCCACATGCATATCCCTCCTTCGTGATTCGTGTCCTGAACACTAGAAGCACACATTCGAATGTAATGGCAAGACCAAAGCTGAATTACTCCCTCCGTCTATTAATAGATGTCGGAACATTCGTCTAAATTCGAATGTATCTATGCACTAAAAAATGTCTAGATACATTCAAATTTAGACAAACTTTTAACATCTAAAAATAGACAGAGGTAGTACTATTTTTCCTATCGTAAACACATGGAAGGACAACGCATGGGACCATGCATATGCATCGGCACTTTCTTAACCATTGACATTTCACACATTTTGTAGAATCAGGACATGTGTTCCAGAAAAACATTTGTCTACAAATGTGCAGGGACAAGCAATGTTGTTATCATCACACACGGTACCCAAATCTGAAGGTAAAGTGGCAAGTGCACGGGACCTCACCGGGCAGCTGCAAGTTGGGGAGGTGGCCGCCGGCAGAGGGACGGAGTTGTCTCCGGCAGCAACGGATCAGGGACGCCGCCGGAGGCCGCAACTCGGGGAGGTTTACAGGAGGTCACCGGTGGCAGCATCTCCAGGAAGGCGAGCACCATCTCCTCCTCCTTGTCTCCCCGGGGAGAGCCACGGTGGCGGGACAGGAGGTTCTCCACCTCCAGCGCCGGTCTCTGCTGCTGCAGCTTGGGCTGTCGCCCACGACTGCTGCGTCGAGGCAGTGAGTGAGGGAGGCGGACGGGGACATGGCGGCCGTCGCACACGACTGCTACATCGAGGCAGGTCGTCGACGGGAGGTTTGGGGTGGCCTGCGGTGGGACGGGGGCAACCAGCTCCAGGCGCTCCGGATGGCGAGGACCAGCACAGGGCGGGGGTTCTTGACGCCGACGTCAGGGGGCGGTGGCCGGCGGCGAGGGAGTTGGATGGGTGGTGCCGGCAAATGGAGTGGAGAAAGCAGGGGGACTGAGATGGCGTGATTTGCGTTTTGCCTTCTCGGGAGAGATAGATAGATGGTCGTTTGATTTGGTACGATTTTAATTACTGCCCAATCAAAACATGGACACCTTATTATTACTCCCTAAAACCTAGGAGTTGCCTCGGCATCATAAATTTAAATTAATCGGTGAGATTTGTTACCGTGATTTGTGAAGTAAGCAAATGACCAGAAAATTAGGCTTGGCTTAGTTTTGGGGTCCTCGTGAGCATGCTACTTGATCATTTCCAAAGAAAATAATGACGATGAATAAAGGAGCACGCTAATTACATCGGAGCACCTCCCCGTGCTATGGAGTATTTAATCCATGGTTGATTTCCCGCGGTTGCAAATTAGATGTTGCTCAACAGCAGTAGTACCGTATAAAACGACTGTACATTGGCAACGACATGGGTTGAAGCTAACAGTTTTTGCTAATGAGATGGACTACTCATATTACCGTGGTCGATTTCTTCTCCCACGTTCCAAACTCTCCAGCCAGCCACCAAAAAACCATATCATAGAAGCTTCGACCTACATACTAATGTTGTATAGACCAGCGTGGGCTATCATTAGTCCACGCTTATGAAATAGAGTTCAAGCCTCATAAAATTTGAACGACAAAATCCAAAATAGAGTAATTAATTTCGTAATTTTTGAAATACGTCCCATATTATATTCAGCTCCAAGAAAACAACTCAAATTTGAGCTATATATACGTGGAGAAACAAAACAAAATTGGAGGAATACCTCATAGACAAGGACGACGGATGCAACTCCGCCCCTCCCAGCCCTTGGCTCGCTTGGCCTCCTTGCTGGGCTAGCTCATTGTGGCTCGGTCGGCCACAACACGGGGCACGGGCATGGCGGGCGGGCGGTGGGTGTCGATGCTCCCGCAAGCTCTTCGTTTCTAGGGTGTTCCCCACTCGCCAGAAAGACGGGAAACAGACGCGCGTCCCTCCGCAGGCCGGCGGCGCTTCCCTACTCGTCAGGATGATGGGTAATTGTGCCGCCGCCCAACCATCCTACCAATCCTCGGCTGATCCTCCTTGTTTATAGCGTGTCGCATGCATGTGCTTGGTTAAATTTGATGAGTTCGCGTCACCTATCCATAACATAGAGCATCCCAGCCATCCGTTGGCTACTGATTTCGACAACCTAGATCTTCCTCTCGGCCCAAATCCGAAATTTCTGCTCCAAAATCATTTTTCCACCAGGGACTTGAGTAGTTATTACACGCGTAAATGGGTTAGTCTCAATTTTTTCTGACTTGCATTGCATGTAGCTTCTCACGTGTATAGCTAGATACATCGTGATGCCTACCCAGTGGATACAATTAAATGACCATACATGCATGTAGTAGCTCTTTTAGGCACGTCTAACCCATGCTATGTTTTTTTTTTAATTCACAAAGAGCACACGATGGCTAAATGTTGCATCTTCCACCATTGATTGACTCAACTCACCCTAGCTAACACCGCCACGTACACCCCGCGTCCCAGCGAGGCAAAAACAACCCATCTCATATCCACGATTGACATGATTGCACCCCAACCTCGATGGAGTACACCGCCGGGAAGCGACTAGACGTACTAGGGCACAAGAAAGGAGACCAATTTGAAAGGAGGGTCGTAAGGGTTCAGACCCGTCGGCCCTGGCTACTATGTCCTACAAGTATAGATGAATCGATAAGACCAAGAAAAAGGTACAAATCTCACAAAACTGAGATGATTCCTCGAGTAAAAATACTAATCTCTAGAAGCATGCTCCCCTAAGAACCTCACGGTGCCGAAGACATGAATACCACTAGAATAACATAGGGAAGACCGGTTAGGCATTGAAAGCGTTTCTCCCATGATTGGAAGGCATATGATAGACGAGCCTACCTAGTGACACCAAAAGTCTCGAGGGAGTAGAGAGGGGCTCGATCTAGGGCATGGGGGAAGAGCGGGCACGGGTGGGATTTTGGACCACCTTAAGCCCTTTTGTCTACTGTGAAATCTTGGACACTCGACAAAGTTCTTTTTATTCATAAATGAAGATTGAACCCTATACCTAACCCCAAGACCTAAACCATACATCTTACCTCGACACGAACTTTATACCTAAACCCTAGACTTGAACCTTTAACATTAGATATAAAGTCTAGACCTAAACATCATGGCCTTGCCAAAACAAGTCCATCATCACATATAAGTCACCTCGGGCCCGTATGCAGTACTTGTAAATATTATTTTGCTTCTAGCATCTCATTTTTTTTGCACTTGGATTGTGATCCTATTGATTCTAACATGACGACCCATCGTGAAATGGGTAAATGACCACGAGGACGAGCGGACATCTCAAGAAGCTAACAAACGTCTGGATTCTAACAAGATGACCTCCCCTGAACCGCGGTCGCCGCCTAGATACTTTTACTGAGGTTTGACTAGCTCTACCGAGATATATTATGTTGGTCGTGGGATGGCAAACTGATAATAAAAATATGATCAATGGCTAGTAAATATGTTATTAGTTCAAATAGTATAGAAACTTTTATCCAACCAATGTGAAAATACGACGATGCCGACATATAACATGGAGTATCACCTATGCAAACTAACTAAATTACTTGCTAATGGACCATGTCCTCATCTCCATCCACTTCCCGTCTTCGCCCTCGAGCACCTAGTTAAGTACGGACATTGGTCTCCTCGGATTCCTTGAGCACAACCATCAACCACCTGTCCAACAACCTTGGCGCGTCCACCACATTGGTAGTATTGGATGTCATCTATAGCTACTTAGCACGTGAGATGCATGCAAATTTTTCCTAGTTAATTTTTTTAGGGGGATTAATTAACAGCCATGTATTAGCACGTTGCATGGCTGCATGACATCCAATCCAAGGCAACGCACGGATGAGTATCGAGGAGCCAAGGAGGCATCACAGCTTAGCTTGATTAATTAGCAGTCTCGTGAATCAAGGAGGCATTGCCGTCACCAGTTAATGGAATTCTGGTTTCAAAAAAAAAAAAAAAGAAAAAAAAAAGAGGCATTGCTGCTCCACCCAACGAAAACACCAAAACGCACGCAAATCTCGCCGCCCACCTCAGACCCGACTCACCGCCACACCTCGCCGGCTACTGCCCTCCGCCGCCCTTCCCTACTCAGCCGTCCGCATCACCGGATGGATGCCGCCGAGCCCTGTGTCCCCTGCTCCGCCGCTCCAGCCTCGCCGGCTGTCGGCCGATCCAACCTCCTCGCCGTCCGGCGCAGCTCCGGCGCCGCCCCCTGCCAAATCCCTCACCGACGCGCCTCCAATCAAGCCTAACACCGCGCCGCGCGCCGACAGGCCGGCGTCCAGGACGCCGCAGGCCAGGCCACGCGGGGAACCTCCCCCCTGCTCGATCTTTCCACTTTCCAGTCCCCGTCCCCGTCCTCGCCTCGCCGCTCCGTCCCCGTGCGCGCGCGTCCTTCACCGCCTCCCTGCGGGTGGAGATGTCCAGGGGCGTCGCTACGTCGACCACAAAGCGGTTGCTGCTTGAGGTATGAGTCGTGCCCTATTCCACCAGCCCACAATCCTCTTCTTCCCATTCTAAAAAAAAAAATCACTTCTTTCTTGTGCAGGCAGCCGGAGGAGCGAGGCGGGATGCGCTGCTGATGGTCGCCGCCGTGCGCGGGGTTCAGTGGTAGGACAACGTAGGTGAGACTAATTCGTCGATATGCTGCGCAGATTTGTAGCTGCAATATTTTTTCGTTTGGAGAATCAATGCTATTGGTTGTCACGTTTTGGTTGCACATAGATGCAAATCATGTACGTGTGGACATCCTATACATCTATACTTTTAAGCAACTGCAGTATGGAAATTTAGTTGCTATCATCTGATGTGAATTAGTGCATTATTATTAATCATGGAAGTTTTGGGTTTGTAGCTGCAGGAAAAAAATTGGGTGAAGAAATTCAATTGATTGTCACTTTTTTGTTGCACATCAATATGCAGATCAGTGCTATGTGAACCTTCTGTACATGTCTAGTTTGAGAAATTGAGAAAGGACATTTAGTTGATATGGCTTGCTTCTTGTTACTATATTAACTGTGTAATTTTTGGGAAGAACAAATGCAACTTGTTGGCACGTTTAGTTGCATATTGATGCAAATCAGTTCTATGTGAACCTTCTTTACATGTATAGTTTGAGAAAATTAGAAAGGACGGTTAGTTGCTATGGTCTGTTCTGATTAGTATATGAACCATGCAGTTCTGGTATGCTCAGACTTAATGTCTATTCATGTGTTAGAGTTCATCCACCTGCAGTTCTTGTAATTGGGTTGACACTGTTTGGTTCAAGAAAAGTAGCATGTTCGAGAGCGAACTTTGAAATGAATGAATCTTACTGTTTATGTGTAGGCAACTCTACTTGGATGAAATCTGTGGTGTTATGAGTACAATTTAGTATTAGCATATATGATACGAGTATGTTGACAAAGGTTGTGTGTTGGCGTGTGTGTGTGTTGTAACATTCTAGTATCTTGATTATTTATTCTGGTATTATCCGTGCATATCTTTTACTTTTCGGCTTGCCTAAAATTCTTTGGGCATGAATTCTGTATGTTTTTTCTAATGAAAACGCTTTGGCTTGTCTATTTTTTTTTTCGTGGCCAGGGTGAGGGGATATCGCACCATCTGTCACATGAGTTCCACAACGGTGGATGTGGCGGACTGTTGATGTTGCCGCAGAGGCTGCCGCCGCCCCCCCCCAACTACTCCTCGTGGAAGACCAGGGCTTCCTGGAGCATGAGATGTCCAGGTTGTATGGGGTCCAGGCAATCCCATTCTTTCTAGCGTCTCATGGCCGTGTTTGCGTGTTGTGCAAGCCATGCCCTAGTTTTTTTTGGTATGGTTACTGCAGTTGGTAAACCGTGTTGGTAGCAGTGCTATCTACCTGTAGCTGTTGTGCTATTTCTGAAGTTGTTTTGTTTCCTGAATTATTTTGCTATTGTTTCTTGAAGTTGAAGAAATTTTTTTGCTGTTATGATCTGGTGATGTGGAGGTAATAGAACCTCGTCATCTAGTTCTCTTTCAAGTATCTGCTATCTTATTCCTGTGCTGATGAGATACTTTTATTTTCTTCTGCAAAGCAAGTGTTGATGGAGTAGTACAGCAGCCACAAGCATTTGATTCATCATGATTTGTTTAGTGTAGTTGATCATGTCCTGATGCAATTTTCTTGTATTTCGTTTGCTGTAGTGTTGTTTTCTTGATTTAACGTGTTTAAATAGTTGATCAGCGTGCTAGTATTTGTTTTTGGAGTAGTTCCGTGTGTAGCACACAAGCAAGAATCTGATTCGTGACAATTCTTTTAATTACGAGCTCTAGTATATAAAGGCTGTTAACTTGCTATGGTCTGCTTCATTTGAGTGTATTAATCATGCAACTTTTGATGTTAAGAGTGTTGTCCATATCTACACCTAATTAGTTACATAAACTGGAATACTCAATGGTAGCTTCCTAACATAATATCTTACTATAAATTCTGTGTTGTTTTCCATGATCTGTATATGTAGTGATGTAGTGCTGCCCATGCATTCTTTACTAGGAATTCTCTGGCTGTTTTCTCCGTAACCTAGCCGGCCATGTATTTTTATAATACTGTTCTTGACCATACTCCTTTGTTTATTTCAGCAAGGCCTCGAAGTCTAGTGCTTCCATGAGGTGCCCAGGTTCCCACGGTTCAGGCATGAAAGTGACTATCCGTCAGCTCTGCATCAAGTGCTATTATGTGTGTTGTCTCTTAGGTCTGTTTCAAGTGCTATTATGTGTGTTATCTGCTATCTTATTCATGTGCCAGTGAGATAATTTTATTTTCTTTTGCAAAGCAAGTGTTGGTTGACCTAAGTGTTGATGGAGTAATACAGCAGCCACAAGCTTTTTATTCATCATGATTTGTTTCATGTAATTGATCATGTCTTGATGCATTGTGCTCGTATTTTGTTTGGGGTAGTGTTGATTTCTTAATTTAAATTTTTTAAATTGCTGATCAACGTGCTAGTAGTTTTTTTTTTTGGAACAGTTCCAAAGTGTAGCACAGAAGCAAGAATCTGATTTGTGACCATGTTTATAATTACACAATCTGTTTTATAAAGGCTATTGAATTGCTATGGTATGCTTTGGATTATCCTTGAGTTTTTATTGAACATGTAGGCTTGGATTTGGTCGACTTGATGAATGTCAAGCTTAACCCTGACTTGTATTCAATGTCGGATTCAATGTCGGATGAACCTGAGCTTTTTGGAGCTGAATTTCTTGGTTTAACAAGAAATTCAGAAATCGGACCGTTTATAGCTCTAGCTTTGGATTATACTTGAATTTCTATTGAACTTGTTGTTTGGTTGACTTGATGAATGTGAAGCTTAAACATGACTTTGTATGAAATGTGGGCAGAAACTGGAGCTCTTTGGAGCTGATCTGGACACCTAGTTCAACAAAGTAGCTTAAATTAAATCTGACTTGTATTAAACCTGGTCGACTTGATAAATGAGAAATCTGCATCTAAGTTGTTTGTGACTTGGAAATCATTTAGTTTTTCCCAGTTTTAGTTGAGTGTGTAGAAAGTAGACAAATTCTCGCCTAGCTTGGAAATGACATCTACATGTACTTTTTTTGTTTAGCTTGGAAATTGTTGCCTTACTTGAATGTTCTCTAGCTTTAGAATTGAAGAGTTGTACCAGTTTCTGACCACTTCATTTTTTCTGTTTGTTTCTGTATCTCTCAGGGGGTTACCAGTTGGTGGAGCTGGCTAGGAGGTAGCCATGGTCGTTAGATCTGCCCGGTTGGCAGGAGTGGCCTTCGTCTTCTACTTGGTGGGTTTAGGTGAGTGTCAGGTTCCGCTCTTGTCTCTTCTTATTTAGGGCTCTGGCTGTGTGGTTGCATTGGCATTGCATTGTCGCTGCTTTTGCTTAGTGTTCTGTGATGATCTCGTATAGCTATGAAATTTGATGGCCTGTGGTGTTTTTATCGCTGGTCTATGTCAGCAGAGCTTGCTTGTGCTGATTAGCATTTGTATTCGCACTGCTTTGGTTTAGTATCTTGCGTTGATGGCCAACAGAAACTATATTGTGTAGCTATGAAATTGTTAAGGATTGACTGGCTCACCTGTTGGTTTTAATTATCTAGTTGTAGCTACTGAGCATGGTAAGAAGAGAGTGATCACTGAACTATCTAGCAGTTGTGTACTTACTATCACTTGGCTTGTTATATGCCAAATGCATGCATGCATGCATGCTGTTATTTGGCTTGTTATATTTGAGTACTTCAGTGGAATGTCATGCACCATGTTAGGATGTTGAAGTCGTTGCATCAGAGCTAGGGCTCAAAATAAAACAAAAAAAGCTTTGGTCTGCGCACATATTTTGAAAATTCTCAGCTGAGCATTGCTAGCCTGGCACATCAGGTCTTCACTGAACTGTATTTGAGCTCTTGATTATTAACATGCTCCATAGATTAGTTTTCTTCACTAGCACAACTGGTATGGCAGTATGTGCAGAAGTACTTTACTATTGTTGGTTGGACTCGTTAGTATATTATTTGAATCATGTCGTCCCTGGATTTTCTTCCAAATGTTTCTTGAAGTTTGCTGCCTTTCTAATCAAGTTTGTTGTTGCCTCTTAGTTTGCTGGCATGTCACGGTGTACCTTCTGAGTTAGAATAAAACTTGTCACTGTCGGTGTTGCTGCGTATATTCTCAGTTATGAAGTTGTAGATTCTTTCCCCTTTTTTTAGATGTCTCTTATTCGTTAACCATGTGGTGATCTTTAATTAAGGGATAAATATCTCAGGCATTGGCCTGGACAAGTAGATTAGTCAATGTTGTGCTCGAAATTAGCAGCAACTTCCTTTTGCTGACTTGTTGCTTGTGGCAAGATGAGACTCATGCACTGTTCCTTGAATTTGAAATTTACACTACATGTTGCACAGTCTGTTTGCCTGCTTTTATTCTCCTCCTTATTGTTGAAACCTTCCTGTGAATTTATTGTCGCTACTAAATCTGGTCTGGAGCTAGAATCCATCTAGTTTTTTGTTCACGTTGTTCAAGGATATCCATGAGGAGGGCTAGAATCTAGATGGGAGCAAGGAACCTAGCTGCAGCGTGATGCATCATCTGGAGGTAGGCTGGAAGAGACAATGGAGGAAGCAGCCGACTTCAGTACACGGCTTGCTATGTCTGTGCAGCAGCTATTTTTATTTACTCTATATGTAGTGTAATGTAATGCAACATGGCCGGTATTTCGGATTCCGAAGAATGTCGGTCGGTGTTGTATGTAACCAACCGGCCTAGTATGGTGTTGTGGAAACATTGTGCTGGCGTGCATCAGCTTTTGCTTTGATGCTGATGGTTGGGCATTTTTTTTTTCCCCGTTGATTAGAGTTGCGGCCGAGTTTGTATGTCGCATGAGCTACTTATTGTCTTGAAATGAGGTATTATATTTGTTTTGCAGGTTTTCATGTCCGAAAAACAAGGCAGCGTCTTGCCAAAAAATTGAGTATGCACTCCCTGCCATTTTAGTTGTTTATAATTACTTGGGGCCAAAGGAAAATGTAGAAAAATGAGAAGTTTGATTGACAGTCATCCAGATCCTCGCATGGATCTGTTGGAGTAGAACAAAAGTCGAGAGTATGGTGACCGGGATGCGCGGTGGGCCTGGATGGATGGGTATTCCTTGCACGTACAACAGACTTGGTCTGAAGGCTCGATCGGTGGGATATCAACCGATCAATGGAACGAATGTTGAGAATTACTGATATGTACTGAATGTTGAGAATTTGCTTCCCTTGATCGAGTGGGTGAACTTGGTACTAGGTAGTTGTTTCGTGAAGAAAATGAAGTGCAAAGTTTACATATTGCTAGAAAACGTTAATCGAGCGAGGGAGCGAGCGATAGAAAGAAAATCATCATCATCATCCAGATCCTCTTCTGTATGGTGACCGGGCGGCGAGGATGCAAAGTGCAACCGAGAACCCCGCGAGACACACACGTTGACCGCTTCCTCCGCGTCCGTCCGTCCGCCCGCCCGCCCGCACGCATATATCGCCTGCCAGCCTGCAGGTTCTTCTTCCGATGACGTAAGCTACGCAAAGCAAAAACAAAAACAACCTGCTTGCGCGCCACTCTTCTACGTACAATCCTGCAGCACCTTCCTCGTGCCTTCAAGAGCTAGCTACTCAACTCGAGTGCAAAATCCAGTTTCGCCACCAGACAGAAAGCGTGGAAACAAATTTGACGGAGCAACCTTGCGCGCCACTCTGCTTCGAGTCTATTTATCCGCCGATCCTTGACCAGATAATATGGGAACACCGGAAACATGGACACCACCAGCGAGAGCGTCAACCATGGAGGTGGCGGCGGCGGCGGCGGCGCGAACGTCTTCTTCCTGCCGTTTCCCGCGGCGCAGGGGCACACCAACCCGATGCTCCAGTTCGGGCGCCGCCTGGCCTACCACGGCCTTCGCCCCACCCTCGTCCTCACCCGCTACGTGCTCTCCTGCACCGACCCGCCGGGCGACCCGTTCCGCGTGGCCGCCATCTCCGACGGCTTCGACGCCGGCGGCATGGCGTCCTGCCCGGACCACGCGGAGTCCTTCTCCCGGATGGAGGCCGCCGGGTCGGAGACGCTCCGGGAGCTCCTGCTTTCGGAGGCGCGCGCGGGGCGGCCCGTGCGCGTGCTGGTGTACGACCCGCACCTCGCCTGGGCGCTGCCCGTGGCGCGCGCCGCCGGCGTGGCCACCGCGGCGTTCTTCTCCCAGCCGTGCGCCGTGAACGTCATCTACGGGGAGCTTTGGGCGGGGCGCATGGCGCTGCCGGCGACGGACGGGCGCCAGCTGGTGGCGAGAGGAGCGCTGAGCGTGGAGCTCGGGCCGGAGGACATGCCGCCGTTCGTGGCCATGCCGGAGTCACAACCTGTGTTCACCAGGACATCAATTCGGCAGTTCGAAGGGCTGGACAAAGCGGACGACGTGCTCGTCAACTCATTCCACGAATTCGAGCCAAAGGTAAGCCATATATATACCCGGTCTGCTCTGCTCTAGTCGGTCACTCAATAAGCTTGGCTTCATACACTCTCTCTTATCATACACGATTTGGGCAAAACCGGGAGCTATCATCTAAAGTTGGTATTGCTACTATTTTTATATTTTATATTTTAGATACTAGAAAATCTTTAGGGTAAGATTGTCTCCAAAATATATTGGCTATTTATAATATTTTTTGGATAATATTAATATTATTTGAAATGGGGAACCATGTTAAATGTCTCAAACAATGTTAAAATACTCAAACAACACTTACACGTAACAAGGATTTAGACCGTGTAAAATGTCTCAAACAACACTTCCACACAACCAAGGATTTATTTGTTTTTTTAAACATTTTCAACTGAGCAGGAGGCAGAGTACATGGAGTTAACTTGGAGAGCAAAGATGATAGGCCCAACATTGCCATCATTTTACCTCGACGATGATCGCCTTCCATCCAACAAATCTTATGGGTTCAACTTGTTCAATTGCGATGCACCGTGTATGGATTGGCTAGAGAAGCAGGAGATCTCGTCCGTTGTGCTTGTATCATATGGGACTGTCTCCAACTATGACGCAACTCAGCTAGAGGAGCTTGGAAACGGACTATGCGACTCCGGCAAACCTTTTATGTGGGTTGTCAGATCAAATGAGGCACACAAGTTATCTAAAGGCCTCAAGCTCAAATGTGAGAAGATGGGATTAATTGTTTCTTGGTGCCCCCAACTTGAGGTTCTTGCACATAGGGCGATCGGTATGATATATCTCTATATTTCCTTTACTCCTTTTTGGCGATGACTACTAATTAATATCATAAGTGAAAAATAAAATGAATTTTAATTCATGAATATACATGTAGGTTGTTTCGTTACCCACTGTGGATGGAACTCAACATTGGAAGCCGTTGCTAGCGGTGTGCCTCTTGTCGGCATTCCACATTGGGCAGACCAACCCACCATCTCAAAGTATGTGGAGAGCGTGTGGGGCATGGGTGTGCAGGCAAGAAAGAACGATAATGGGGTCCTAAGGAGGGGGGAAATCGAGAGATGTATTAGAGAGGTGATGGACGGGGAAAGAAATGATAAGTACAAAAGGAATGCTGCAAAATTGATGCAAAAGGCCAAGAAGGCTATGCAGGAAGGAGGAAGTTCAGACATGCATATTGTTGCATTTGCGGCAAAGTATTTGTCAATTTAAAGCTATGACAACACAATCTTTACTTCAAAAGAACCATGTATGTAGTGATCTCAGCCCTGCGGATGCTACCAGAGGGCAACATTTTGTGTATGTTTTTAAATAAAAAGCAATGGAGGAAGCCTCCACAAATGCTCCACAAACAATGTTTTGTTAGGGGAGTCGATGTACAATCGAACCACTCGGTTTCCACTAATGCTGGAATTTTCGTATATTACTAGACTATGAGAAAAGGTCTAGATGTTATATTTCATTTAAATAATGCCCATAAATTCACATTGAGAACAATAACCATTACTAGAAATTGACAATATCATATTTATATGTGTTTTGTGGTGTTTTCTCCACAGAAAAAATTGTGTACATTAAGGAATAATGATTATTATTTTGTTTCGGGTCAAATTCTTTGGACACATTGGTTGATGTAGAACTAGGAATTATCTACCATTTCCCTACCAAAAGTAGAAACATCTATATCGTACAACAACACAAAAATGTCTCTGTTTTAATCAAAAATAGAAAAAACATTATAAGTATGTATATATAGTAGAACCATGTCTCACATGGCCTTGCCAATTGCCATCACGTCGTATCTCAAAGTACAAGTTAGGATCTTTTGGAGTCAGTTTGATTGCTCTTTTTTTTTCGTCTGCGGAGATCTTCTCACTAGTGCCATGCTGGACTGGGTCAAGTCCAAAATCATGTTCTGCATCTAGTTTGAATGCTTACAATCTCATTTGTGCACCGTGGGAAAAACCACACACGAGATTTGATTGGCAGTGCGTAGCCTGAGGTTTTGAGTGCTTTGTGTTTTAAAAAATTAGATATTTTCACATTTAGTACTTCCAGAAACTATAGCAAGGAAGTCTAAAAAAGCTGCCCTTTATTTTCTAAAAAATCAAGAAATATTGGTAGTAGGAACCACAATGGTAATTGAGTGGTTCAAATTTACTAGAACCATTAGTATATCGTTTCACCTCATTAAAAATCCAACTATTTTCTTCGAATATCTTGAATGAAACAGGACGAATTAAGATATATAGGTTGAGTGCGACTTTTGTAGCCCGAACTATATATAGTTTCTTTTTTGAAAAAAAACATAAATTTTAAAGATCCAAGAAAATTGAAAAAATAGATGTTGGAAATGATGTATTCTATCAATGTGCAAATTTAAACTCGGAAAACTCTTGCATTCCGTGTACTAAAAAATGACGAGATCTACGTAAGGTTGACCTTATCATCACCGGTGCATGAGATACAATTCATTAAATCTCTGCTAGACTGCTTTCTTTAAAAAAAAAAAAGTAATTCCAAGACCTCTGCTTCGATTGATGCACATAGCCTTCTCCTTTTTTAATATTGTTCACTCTTTATTCACTAATTTTATGATGTAAAAATCAAAAAAAATATTCTAGACTTCTTAACCTACCATTCTTACCATCAGCTATTGCAAGACAAATAACTTTAACTCGATAAATACTTTGCTGCAAATTCTGCAATATTCTTGTCAGAGCTCCCTCCCTCTTGCATTGCCTCCTTGGCCATGTTAATGAATTTTCTAGCGTTTGCACGGTACTCCTCTTTTCTCTCTCCACCCATCACCTCTTTGATGCAGCCATCCACTTCCTTCTTGGTGACGAAGCCTTTTCTCATTGGCCCGCATCTAGAAACAACATGCTCGTGTACTAGGGTTGTATTGTTATTACAAACTAGCAAGTTAGCCCTCGCAAATGCGAGGGCAACATCTAAAGAAGTTTTTTACCACTAGTAGAAAAAGAGGCTTCCGTCCAACCCCATTAGTCGTCAAAATGTAGGAACCGCGACTAATGGGGTCTATAGTCGCGGTTCGGGAGGCGAACCGCGACTAAAGACCTGGGCCCAGCGCGCTCGGTGGCCAGCTGGTGGACGGGAGGGGCTTTAGTCGCGGTTGGCCAGGCCAACCGTGACCAAAGGTCCTCAGGCCTGGCCCGAAGGCCTTTAGTCGCGGTTGGCCAGGCCAACCGGGACTAAAGGCCCATCCCTATAAAAGGACCTCAGCTCACTGCACTTAGCCATTTGGTGTCACTTCTCTTCACAAACTTCACAAGGGGGTGTTAGGTTTGCTTTTGGCTCCTCTTATGCACACAAAGTGTTTGATGAAATGCCCCAAGAGCATGAAACAAACATGATATGAAGTGTCGGAGCCACACTTGAGCTTCCTCATTTATTTTTTCCTCCTCGATCGCGGTTAGCAACTTGAACCTTTCATATGTGTCATTGATAAAATATGCATGTGTGTAGTTCATTGTTTAATTTCTATTGTTTGTAGCTAGTTAGTTTAACAAATGCATGATGGTTAATTATATATTTTATATTATAATAATGCAGATGAATCGGCAATGGATGTACGGTAACCGACTCTCCGGCGAGTTCACTACGGGTTTGAAAGATTTCCTCGTAGTGGCTAATGCGAACAAGCAGAAGGGTTTTGTTATCTGGCCATGTGTTGACTGTAAGAATCAGAAGGGTTACTCTTCCTCAAGAGAAGTTCACCTGCACCTGTTTCGGCACGGTTTCAGGCCAAGCTATAATTGTTGGACCAAGCATGGAGAAAGAGGGGTTATAATGGAAGAAGATGAAGAAGGGGATGATTTCATCGATGAAAACTATCTTGATCATTTCGGTGATACTTTCATGGAGGATGCTGAAGGTGGGGAAGGTGAAGGGGAAGGTGAAGGGGAAGGTGAAGAAAAGGCACGTGATGAGTCCGCTGATGATCTTGGTTGGACCAATGCTGATGCACGGAGACCTGCGAAACTGAAAAGGAGAGGGAGAATTTGGATCGCATGTTAGAGGATCACAAAAAGTCGTTGTACCCAGGATGCGATAATGGTCTGAAAAAGCTGGGCTGCACACTGGATTAGCTGAAATGGAAGGCACATGAAGGTGTAGCTGACTCAGCATTTGAAAACTTGCTGAAAATGTTGAAGAATATGGTTCCAAAGAATAACGAGTTGCCCGCCAGTACGTACGAAGCAAAGAAGGTTGTCTGCCCTCTAGGTTTAGAGGTTCTGAAGATACATGCATGCATTAACGACTACATCCTCTACCGCGGTGAATACGAGAATTTGAATGAATGCCCGGTATGCACTGCATTGCGTTATAAGATCAGAGGCGATGACCCTGGTGACGATATTGAGGGCCAGAAACCCAGGAAGAGGGTTCCTGATACGTCTCCAACGTATCTATAATTTCTTATGTTCCATGCTAGTTTTATGACAATACCTACATGTTTTGCTCACACTTTATATCGTTTTGATGCTTTTTCCGGAACTAACCTATTAACGAGATGCTGAAGTGCCAGTTCCTGTTTTGTGCTGTTTTTGGTTTCAGAAATCCTACAAAGGAAATATTCTCGGAATTGGACGAAATCAACGCCCAGTATCTTATTTTTCCCGGAAGCTTCCAGAGCACCGAAGAGGGGCCAGAGGGGAGCCAGGGGGCCCCACCCCACAAGGCGGCGCGGCCAAGGGGGGGGGGCGTGCCCCCCTATGGTGTGGCCCCACCAGGACTCCTCCGAGGCTGCCCTTCCGCCTACTTAAAGCCTCCGTCACGAAAACCCTAAAAGAATAAGCCACGGGATGAGAAAATTTACGCAGCCGCCGCCATCGCGAAGCCAAGTTTGGGGGACAGAAGTCTCTGTTCTGGCACGCCGCCGGGACGGGGAAGTGCCCCCGGAAGGCATCTCCATCGACTCCATCGCCATTTTCATCGCCGCTGCTGTCTCCCATGATGAGGAGGGAGTAGTTCTTCCTCGAGGCTAAGGGCTGTACCGGTAGCTATGTGGTTAATCTCTCTCTCATGTACCTCAATACAATGATCTCATGAACTGCCTTGCACGATTGAGATCCATATGATGAGCTTTGTATCACTATTAATCTATGTGCTACTCTAGTGATGTTATTAAAGTAGTCTATTCCTCCTTCATGATATAAAGGTGACGGTGTGTGCATCATGTAGTACTTGGCGTAGGTTATGATTGTAATCTCTTTTAGATTATGGAGTTAACTATTACTATGATAGTATTGATGTGATCTATTCCCCCTTTCATAGCTTAAAGGTGACAGTGTGTAGGCTATGTTAGTACTCGGTCTAAATTGCAATGATCTATTATGCTCTAAAGGTTACTTAAATATGAATGCCGAATGTTGTGGAGCTTGTTAACTCTGGCTTGAGGGAGCTCTTGTAGCCCTACACAATGAATGGTGTTTGTTATCAAACAACAGAGTGTATGTAGCACAAGTGAGGAGAAGTTATTTATTTTTTATGTGATCAATGTTGAGAGTGTCCACTAGTGAAAGTATGATCCCTAGGCCTTGTTTCCAAATACTGCAAACATCGCTTGTTTACTGTTTTACTGCATCTTTACTTCCCGCAATATTACCACCATCTATACCACCTGTGTTTTACTATCTCTTCGCCGAACTAGTGCACCTATACATCTGACAAGTGTATTAGGTGTGTTGGGGACACAAGAGACTTCTTGTATCTTAATTGCAGGGTTGCTTGAGAGGAATATCTCTGACCTCTACCTCCCTGAGTTCGATAAACCTTGGGTGATTCACTTAAGGGAAACTTGCTGCTTGTTCTACAAACCTCTGCTCTTGGAGGCCCAACACTGTCTACAGGAATAGAAGCGTGCGTAGACATCAAGCTATTTTCTGGCGCCGTTGCTGGGGAGGTAAGGTAAAGGTATTCACATCCTCCGACTACTAAGCTATTTCCTAGCTCTGTTGCCGGTGTGTGAGTGCTCGAAGATATTTCCTTTAGATCCTGCAATTATATCTTTTTGTTTCTTGTTTTCACTAGTTAGGCTTAATGGAAAACAACAACAAAATGAGATATCTTTATGAACTTTATCTTTAATTAGGACATGATGTGTTTGAAGAGAGAATTAAAAAACCCATGGAACTTTATATGCATGCTAATGGGAATGTTATTAGTATGAATGCTTTGAACACCATTGTTGCTAATGCTATGGAAAATTCTAAGCTTGGGGAAGCTGGTTTTGATGAGCATGATATTATTAGTCCCCCAAGTTTTGAGGAGAAAATTTTCTTTGATGATACTTTACCTCCTATTTATGATGATTATAATGATAGTGGTATTTTGGTGCCACCTACTATGGAGGATAAAGGTTATTATGATTATACCATGCCTGCAATTTATGATGATTACAATGATGGTTATGGTAGTTTTACTCCCACTATTACTCAGAAAATTGATTATGCTTATGTGGAGAGTAACAATTTTATGCATGTAGCTCATGATAAGAATGTTTCATGTGATAGTTATATTGTTGAGTTTGTTCATGATGCTACTGAAAGTTATTATGAGAGAGGGAAACATGGTTATATGCATCTTAATAATATTAAGTTTCCCCTCTTTATGTTGAGAATATTGAAGTTGCGCTTGTGTTGCCTTCCTATGCTTGTTGCATTATGCTTACATGACTTGTTTACTTACAAGATTCCTTTTCATGGGAAGTGGGTTAGACTTAAATGTGTTTTGAACTTGCTTTTTGATGCTCTCTTTTGCTTCAACTCTTATTTCTTGCGCGAGCATCATTAAAATTGCTGAGCCCATCTTAATGGCTATAAAGAAAGCACTTCTTGGGAGATAACCCATGTCTTTATTTTGCTACTGTTTTGTTGTGTCTTGGAAGTTATTACTACTGTAGCAACCTCTCCTTATCTTTATTTTATTGCATTGTTGTGCCAAGTAAAGTCTTTGATAGTAATGTTGATACTAGATTTGGATTACTGCGTAGAAACAGATTTCTTACTGTCACGAAATTGAGTAGCCCCGTCTGTAGGTAACTCAGAAAATTCTGCCAATTTACGTGTGTGATCCTCAGATATGTACGCAACTTTCATTCAATTTGAGCTTTTTCATCTGAGCAAGTTAAGTGCCCCAGAAAAATTCGTCTTTACGGACTGTTCTGTTTTGACAGATTCTGCCTTTTATTTCGCATTGCCTCTTTTGCTATGTTGAATGGATTTCTTTGTTCCATTAACTTCCAGTAGCTTTGGGCAATGTCCAGAAGTGTTAAGAATGATTGTTTTACCTCTGAACATGTGATTTTTTTGATTATGCACTAACCCTCTAATGAGTTTGTTTCGAGTTTGGTGTGGAGAAAGTTTTCAAGGGTCAAGAGAGGAGGATGATATACTATGATCAAGAAGACTGAAAATTCTAAGCTTGGGGATGCCCCCGTGGTTCATCCCTGCATATTTCAAGAAGACTCAAGCATCTAAGCTTGGGGATGCCCAAGGCATCCCCTTCTTCATCAACAACTTATCAGGTCACCTCTAGTGAAACTATATTTTTATTCAGTCACATCTTATGTGCTTTACTTGGAGCGTCTGTGTGCTTTTATTTTCGTTTTGTTATTTTCATGCTCTGAATAAATTCATGCTTGTGTGGGAGAGAGACACGCTCCGCTTTTTCATATAAACACTATGTTCTTCGCTTTTACTTTTAATGTTCATGGCGGAGTTGAAAACCGCTTCGTTAATTGCTATTTGGTTGGAAACAGAAAATGCTTCATGTGGTAAATGGTATATGGTTTTGAATAATTTGATACTTGGAAATTGTTTTGAGCTCTCATGGATCATGTTTAAGCTCTTGCATCATGTACTTTGCACCTATTAATGAAGAACTACATAGAGCTTGTTAAAATTTGGTTTGCATGATTGGTCTCTCTGAGTCTAGATATTTTCTGGTTAAGGTGTTTGAACAACAAGGAAGACAGTGTAGAGTCTTATAATGCTTCCAATATGTTTTTATGTAAGTTTTGCTGTACAGGTTTATATTTGAGTTTGCTTCAAACAACCTTGCTAGCCTAAGCCTTGTATTGAGAGGGATTACTTCTCGTGCATCCAAATCCTTGAGCCAAAAAGTATGCCATTTGTGTCCACCATACCTACCTACCACATGGTATTTCTCTGCCATTCCAAAGTACATTACTTGAGTGCTACCTTTAAAATTCTATTCTTTGTCTTTGCAATATATAGCTCATGGGAAAATAGCCTTAAAAACTATTGTGGTAAAGAATATGTAGCTTATGTATCTTATTTCTTATAAGTTGCTTGTTGAGCGGTAACCATGTTTACGGGGACGCCATCAACTTTTACACCTTTGTTGAATATCATGTGAGTTGCTATGCATGTTCGTCTTGTCTGAAGTAAGGGTGATTTTCATGATCAAATGGTTTGAGTATGCATATTGTTAGAGAAGAACATTGGGCCGCTAACTAAAACCATGAATCATGGTGGAAGTTTCAGTTTGGACATCAATCCTCAATCTCTTATGAGAATATTATCTGTTGTTGAATGCTTATGGATTAAAGAGGAGTCCATTATCTGTTGTCTATGTTGTCCCGGTATGGATGTCTAAGTTGAGAATAATCAAAAGCGAGAAATCAAATGCGAACTTTCTCCTTAGACCTTTGTACAGGCGGCATAGAGGTACACCTTTGTGACACTTGCTTGAAACATATGTTATGCAATGATAATCCGTGTTAATCCAAACTAATTAGGACAAGGTGCGAGCACTATTGGTATTCTATGCATGAGGCTTGCAACTTATAGGATGTCTTATACATAACACATATGAATTATTACTACCGTTGACAAAATTGTCTCTATGTTTTCAAAATGAAAAGCTCTAGCGCAAAAATAGTAATCCATGCTTCCCTCTACGAAGGGCCATTCTTTTACTTTATGTTGAGTCAGTTTACCTACTTCTTTCTATCTTAGAAGCAAACACTTGTATCAACTGTGTGCATTGATTCTTACATGTTTACTTATTGCACTTGTTATATTGCTTTATGTTGACAACTATCCATAAGATATACATGTTACAAGTTGAAAGCAATTGCTGAAACTTAATCATCCTTTGTGTTGCTTCAAAACCTTCTACTTTGAATCTATTGCTTTATGAGTTAACTCTTATGCAAGTCTTATTGATGCTTGTCTTGAAAGTATTATTCATGAAAAGTCTTTGCTATATGATTCAGTTGTCTAGTCATTATCTTTACCATTGCTTTGAATCACTTCATTCATCTCATATGCTTTACAATAGTATTGATCAAGATCATGTTGGTAGCATGTCACTTAAGAAATTATCCTTGTCATCGTTTACCTACTCGAGGGCGAGCAGGAACTAAGCTTGGGGATGCTTGATACGTCTCCAACGTATCTATAATTTCTTATGTTCCATGCTAGTTTTATGACAATACCTACATGTTTTTCTCACACTTTATATCGTTTTGATGCATTTTCCGGAACTAACCTATTAACGAGATGCCGAAGTGCCAGTCCTGTTTTGTGCTATTTTTGGTTTCAGAAATCCTACAAAGGAAATATTCTCGGAATTGGACGAAATCAACGCCCAGTATCTTATTTTTCCCGGAAGCTTCCAGAGCACCGAAGAGGGGCCAGAGGGGAGCCAGGGGGGCCCCACCCCACAAGGTGGCGCGGCCAAGGGGGGGCGCGCCCCCTATGGTGTGGCCCCACCAGGACTCCTCTGAGGCTGCCCTTCCGCCTACTTAAAGCCTCTGTCACGAAAACCCTAAAAGAATAAGCCACGAGACGAGAAAAGTTACGCAGCCGCCGCCATCGCAAAGCCAAGTTCGGGGGACAGAAGTCTCTGTTCCGGCACGCCGCCGGGATGGGGAAGTGCCCCCGGAAGGCATCTCCATCGACTCCATCGCCATCTTCATCGCCGCTGCTGTCTCCCATGATGAGGAGGGAGTAGTTCTTCCTCGAGGCTAAGGGCTGTACCGGTAGCTATGTGGTTAATCTCTCTCTCATGTACCTCAATACAATGATCTCATGAACTTCCTTGCACGATTGAGATCCATATGATGAGCTTTGTATCACTATTAATCTATGTGCTACTCTAGTGATGTTATTAAAGTAGTCTATTCCTCCTTCATGATGTAAAGGTGACGGTGTGTGCATCATGTAGTACTTGGCGTCGGTTATGATTGTAATCTCTTGTAGATTATGGAGTTAACTATTACTATAATAGTATTGATGTGATCTATTCCCCCTTTCATAGCTTAAAGGTGACAGTGTGTAGGCTATGTTAGTACTCGGTCTAAATTGTAATGATCTATTATGCTCTAAAGGTTACTTAAATATGAATGCCGAATGTTGTGGAGCTTGTTAACTCCGGCTTGAGGGAGCTCTTGTAGCCCTACACAATGAATGGTGTTTGTTATCAAACAAGAGAGTGTATGTAGCACAAAGTGAGGAGAAGTTATTTATTTTTATGTGATCAATGTTGAGAGTGTCCACTAGTGAAAGTATGATCCCTAGGCCTTGTTTCCAAATACCGCAAACATCGCTTGTTTACTGTTTCGCATCTTTGCTTCGCAATATTACTACCATCAATCGCATGCCGCAAGCACTTTCAGCGCGTTACCATGCTCATATTCATTCATACCACTTGTATTTCACTATCTCTTTGCCGAACTAGTGCACCTATACATCCGACGAGTGTATTAGGTGTGTTGGGGACACAAGACACTTCTTGTATCGTAATTGCAGGGTTGCTTGAGAGGGACATCTTTGACCTCTTCCTCCCTGAGTTTGATAAACGTTGGGTGATCCACTTAAGGGAAACTTGCTTATGTTCTACAAATCTCTGCACTTGGAGGCCCAACACTGTCTACAAGAATAGAAGCATGCGTAGACATCAAGCACTTTTCCGGCGCCGTTGTCGGGGAGGAAAGGTAAAAGGCACTCATACTCCGGTCCCGGGTAACTAAGTACTTTTCACGTTGCCGTTGTGTGTGTGCTCGAAGCTATTTCCTTTAGATCCTGCAATTGCATCTTTTTGTTTCTTGTTAAACACTAGTAAGGCATAATGGAAAACATCTGTGAGCTTTTTAAACTATTTCCCGAGTCAAGACATGAATGGTTTAATGCGAAAATTAAAAAACCTATGGAACCTTATTTGCATGCTAGTAGCAATGATATTAGTATGAACGCTTTGAACACCATTTTTTGCTAATGATATAGAAAATTCTAAGCTTGGGGAGGTCGGTTTTGATGAAAATGATCTCTTTAGCCCTCCGGGTATTGAGGAGAAAGTTTATGTTGATTATGATATGCCTCCCATATATGATGATTATAATGATAGTGGTCTTTTGGTGCCGCCTACTATGGAGGATAAAGTTTATTATGATGATACTATACCTCCTATATTTGATGATGAGAATAATAATGATAGCTACTTTGTTGAATTTGCTCCCACTACAACTAATAAAATTGATTATGCTTATGTGGAGAGTAATAATTTTATGCATATAGCTCATGATAAGAATGTTTCATGTGATAGTTATATTGTTGAGTTTGTTCATGATGCTACTGAAAATCTTTATGAGAGAGGAAAATATGGTTGTAGAAATTTTCGTGTTACTAAAACACCTCTCTTTTGCTTGAAAATCTTGAAGTTACACTTGTTTTATCTTTCTATGCTTGTTGCATTATGCTTCATGAATTTGTTTATTTACAAGATTCCTTTTCATAGGAAGTGGGTTAGGCTTAAATTTGTTACATACTTGCTTTTTGATGCTCTCTTTTTGCTTCAACTCTCATCCTTATGTGAGCATCATTAAAATTGCTGAGCCCATCTTAATGGCTATAAAGAAAGCACTTCTTGGGAGATAACCCATGTCTTTATTTTGCTACTGTTTTATTGTGTCTTGGAAGTTGTTACTACTGTAGCAACCTCTTCTTATCTTATTTTATTGCATTGTTGTGCCAAGTAAAGTCTTTGATAGCAAGGTTCATACTAGATTTGGATTACTGCGCGAGAAGCAGATTTCTGTCCGTCACGAATTTGGGCAGGGTTCTCTCGTAGGTAACTCGGAAAAATCTGTCAATTTACGTGCGTGATCCTCGGATATGTACGCAACTTTCATTCAATTTGAGCATTTTCATCTGAGCAAGTCCAGGTGCCTCTAAAAAATTCGTCTTTACGGACTGTTCTGTTTTGACATATTCTGCCTTTTATTTCGCATTGCCTCTTTTGCTGTGTTGGATGGATTTCTTTGTTCCATTGACTTCCAGTAGCTTTGGGCAATGTCCAGAAGTGTTAAGAATGATTGTGTCGCCTCTGAACACGTGAATTTTTGATTATGCACTAAGCCTCTAATGAGTTTGTTTTAAGTTTGGTGTGGAGGAAGTTTTCAAGGGTCAAGAGAGGAGGATGATATACTATGATTAAGAAGAGTGAAAAGTCTAAGCTTGGGGATGCCCCCGTGGTTCATCCCTGCATATTTTAAGAAGACTCAAGCGTCTAAGCTTGTGGATGCCCAAGGCATCCCTTCTTCATCGGCAACTTATCAGGTTCCTCTAGTGAAACTATATTTTTATTCCGTCACATCTTATGTACTTTACTTGGAGCGTCTATTTGTTTTTATTTTCGTTTTGTTATTTTCCTTCTCTGAATAAATTCATGCTTGTGTGGGAGAGAGACACGCTCCGCTTGTTCATATGAACACTGGTATTCTTAGTTCTATCTTTAATGTTCATGGCGGAGTTGAAAACCGTTTCGTTAATTGCTATTTGGTTGGAAACAGGAAATGCTTCATGTGGTGATTGGTATAATGTCTTGAATAATTTGATACTTGGCAATTTTTGTGCTCATATAGATCATGTTTAAGCTCTTGCATCATGTACCTTGTACTCATTAATGAAGAACTACATAGAGCTTGTTAAAATTTGGTTTGCATGATTGGTCTCTAGAGTCTAGATATTTTCTGGTTAAGGTGTTTGAACAACAAGGAAAACGATGTGAAGTATTATAATGCTTACAATATGTTCATATGTGAGTCTTGCTGCACCGTTTTATACTTGAGTTTGCTTCAAACAACCTTGCTAGCCTAGCCTTGTATTGAGAGGGATTCTTCTCGTGCATCCAAATCCTTGAGCCAAAACATATGCCATTTGTGTCCACCATACCTACCTACTACATGGTATTTCTCTGCCATTCCAAAGTAAATTACTTGAGTGCTACCTTTAAAATTTCATTCTTTGTCTTTGCAATACATAGCTCATGGGAAAATAGCCTTAAAAACTATTGTGGTATTGAATATGTTGCTATGTGTCTTATTTCTTATAAGTTGCTTGTTGAGCGGTAACCATGTTTCTGGGGACGCCATCAACTTTTACCTTTGTTGAATATCATGTGAGTTGCTATGCATGTTCGTCTTGTCTGAAGTAAGGGCAATTTTCATGATCAAATGGTTTGAGTATGCATATTGTTAGAGAAGAACATTGGGCCGCTAACTAAAGCCATGAATCATGGTGGAAGTTTCAGTTTGGACACAAAACCTCAATCTCTTATGAGAATATTATTTGTTGTTGAATGCTTAAGCATTAAAAGAGGAGTCCATTATCTGTTGTCTATGTTGTCCCGGTATGGATGTCTAAGTTGAGAATAATCAAAGCGAGAAATCCAATGCGAACTTTCTCCTTAGACCTCTCGTACGAGCGGCATAGAGGTACCCCTTTGTGACACTTGGTTGAAACATATGTTATGCAATGATAATCCGTGTTAATCCAAGCTAATTAGGACAAGGTGCGAGCACTATTAGTACACTATGCATGAGGCTTGCAACTTATAAGATATCTTATACATAACACATATGATTTATTACTACCGTTGACGAAATTGTTTCTTGTTTTCAAAATGAAAAGCTCTAGCACAAAAATAGTAATCCATGCTTCCCTCTGCGAAGGGCCTATCTTTTACTTTATTGTTGAGTCAGTTTACCTATTCCTTCTATCTTAGAAGCAAACACTTGCGTAAACTGTGTGCATTGATTCTTACATGTTTACCTATTGCACTTGTTATATTGCTTTATGTTGACAATTATCCATGAGATAAATATGTTAAAGTTGAAAGCAACCGCTGAAACTTATATCTTCCTTTGTGTTGCTTCAATGCCTTTACTTTTAATTTATTGCTTTATGAGTAACTCTTATGCAAGTCTTATTGGTGCTTGTCTTGAAAGTATTATTCATGAAAAGTCTTTGCTATATGATTCATTTGTTTACTCATTGTCTTCACCATTGCTTTGAATCGCTGCATTCACTTCATATGCTTTACAATAATGTTGATCAAGATTATGTTGGTAGCATGTCACTTAAGAAATTATCATTGTTATTGTTTACCTACTCGAGGGCGAGTAGGAACTAAGCTTGGGGATGCTTGATACGTCTCCAACGTATCTATAATTTCTTATGTCCCATGCTACTTTTATGATGATACTCACATGTTTTATACACATTATATGTCATTATTATGCGTTTTCCGGAACTAACCTATTGACGAGATGCCGACGGGCCAGTTGCTATTTTCTGCTGTTTTTGGTTTCAGAAATCCTAGTAAGGAAATATTCTCGGAATCGGACGAAATCAATGCCCAGCATCCTATTTTTCCACGAAGCTTCCGGAACACCCGAGAGCCAGCGAGAGGAGGGCCACGGAGCCACCGGATGACGGGTGGCGCGGCCGGGGCCTGGGCTGCGCCCCTATTGTGTCACCGCCCCGTCGGCCTTCCGACTCCGCCTCTTCGCCTATTTAAAGGTCCCTGACCTAAATCTTCGATACGGAAAAGCCACGGTACGAGAAACCTTCCAGAGCCGCCGCCATCGCGAAGCCAAGATCTGGGGGACAGGAGTTTCTGTTCCGGCACGCCGCCGGGACGGGGAAGTGCCCCCGGAAGGCATCTCCATCGACACCACCACCATCTTCATCACCGCTGCTGTCTCCCATGAGGAGGGAGTAGTTCTCCCTCGAGGCTAAGGGCTGTACCGATAGCTATGTGGTTAATCTCTCTCTCATGTACTCCAATACAATGATCTCATGAATTGCCTTGCATAATTGAGATCCATATGATGAGCATTGTATCACTATTAGTCTATGTGCTACTCTTGTGATGTTATTAAAGTAGTCTATTCCTCCTTCACGGTGTAATGGTGACAAGTGTGTGCATCGTGTAGTACTTGGCGTAGGTTATGATCATAATCTCTTGTAGGTTATGGAGTTAATTATTACTATGATAGTATTGATGTGATTTATTCCCCCTTCATAGTGTAAAGGTGACAGTGTGTATGCTATGTTAGTACTCGGTTTAAATTGCAAAGATCTATTATGCTCTAAAGGTTACTTAAATATGAATAACGAATGTGGTGGCGCTTGTTAACTCTGGCTTGAGGGAGCTCTTGTAGCCCTACACAACGAATGGTGTTCATTATCAAACAAGAGTATATGTAGCACAAAGGAAGAGAACTTATTTATTTATGTGATCAATGTTGAGAGTGTCCACTAGTGAAAGTATGATCCCTAGGCCTTGTTTCCAAATACTGCAATCATCGCTTGTTTATTGTTTTACTTGCATCTTTACTTCCTGCAATATTACTACCATCAACTGCACGCCGACAAGCACTTTTACGGCGCTCGTTACTACTGCTCATATTCATTCATACCACTTGTATTTCACTATCTCTTCGCCGAACTAGTGCACCTATACATCCGACAAGTGTATTAGGTGTGTTGGGGACACAAGAGACTTCTTGTATCGTGATTGCGGG
>NC_061514.1:304578661-304619117 GCF_022539505.1 Lolium rigidum
CTAGCCTACAATCCATAGGCATTGACAAGTTAATCCCTTGTCAGCAAGGTTCATACTAGATTTGGATTACTGCACAGAAACAGATTTCTGTCTGTCACGAATTTGGGCAGGGTTCTCTGTAGGTAACTCAGAAAAGTCTGCCAATTTACGTGCGTGATCCTCAGATATGTACGCAACTTTCATTAAATTTGAGCATTTTCATCTGAGCAAGTCCAGTGCCTCTAAAAAATTCATCTTTACGGACTCGTTCGTTTTGACAGATTCTGCCTTTTATTTCGCATTGCCTCTTTTGCTGTGTTGGATGGATTTCTTTGTTCCATTAACTTCCAGTAGCTTTGTGCAATGTCCAGAAGTGTTAAGAATGATTGTGTCACCTCCGAACATGTGAAATTTTGATTATGCACTAACCCTCTAATGAGTTTGTTTTGAGTTTGGTGTGGAGGAAGTTTTCAAGGGTCAAGAGAGGAGGATGATACACTATGATCAAGAAGAGTGAAAAGTCTAAGCTTGGGGATGCCCCCGTGGTTCATCCCTGCATATTTCAAGAAGACCCAAGCGTCTAAGCTTGGGGATGCCCAAGGCATCCCCTTCTTCATCGACAACTTATCAGGTTTCTTCTCTTGAAACTATATTTTTATTCGGTCACATCTTATGTACTTTACTTGGAGCGTCTGTGTTTTGCTTTTTGTTTTGTTTGAATAAATTCATGCTTGTGTGGGAGAGAGACACGCTCCATTGTTGCGTATGAACACATGTGTTCTTAGCTTTACTCTTAATGTTCATGGCGAAGGTTGAAACTGCTTCGTTCATTGTTATATGGTTGGAAACAGAAAATGTTGCATGTGGTAATTGGCATAATGTCTTCAATAATTTGATACTTGGCAATTGTTGTGCTCATATAGATCATGTTTAAGCTCTTGCATCATGTACTTTGTACCCATTAATGAAGAACTACATAGAGCTTGTTAAAATTTGGTTTGCATGATTGGTCTCTAGAGTCTAGATATTTTCTGGTTAAGGTGTTTGAACAACAAGGAAGACGATGTAAAGTTTTATAGTGCTTACAATATGTTCATATGTGAGTCTTGCTGCACCGTTTTATACTTGAGTTTGCTTCAAACAACCTTGCTAGCCTAGCCTTGTATTGAGAGGAATTCTTCTCGTGCATCCAAATCCTTGAGCCAAAAACTATGCCATTTGTGTCCACCATACCTACCTACTACATGGTATTTCTCTCGCCATTCCAAGCAAATACTTCATGTGCTACCTTTAAACAATTCAAAGGCTATTATCTCTTATTTGTGTCAATGTTTTATAGCTCATGAGGAAGTATGTGGTGTTTATCTTTCGATCTTGTCATTTACTTCTGACAGACTTTCACAATGGACTAGTGGCATATCCGCTTATCCAATAATTTTGCAAAAAGAGCTGGCAGTGGGGTTCCCAGCCCCGATTAATTAACTTGCATTAATAATTCTCTTCACATGCTTTGCCCTGATCTATCAGTAAGCAACTTAATTTTGCAAATAGACACTCCTCCATGGTATGTGAAATGTTGGAAGGCACCCGAGGATTCGGTTAGCCATGGCTTGAGAAAGCAAAGGTTGGGAGGAGTGTCATCTTAAAAATAAAAAAAATAAAAACTAAACTAAAGTACATGTGTAAACAAAAGAGAAGAGGGATGATCTACCTTGCTGGTAGAGATAACGTCCTTCATGGGAGCCGCTCTTGAAAGTCTGGTTGATGAGGTAGTTAGAGTGCCCACTACCATTCGTTGACAACAACAAACACCTCTCAAAACTTTACTTTTATGCTCTCTATATGATTTCAAAACTAAAAAGCTCTAGCACATGATTTAATCCCTGCTTCCCTCTGCGAAGGGCCTTTCTTTTACTTTATGTTGAGTCATTTTACCTACTTCCTTCTATCTTAGAAGCAAACACTTGTGGCAACTGTGCATTGATTCTTACATGTTTACCTATTGCACTTGTTATATTGCTTTATGTTGACAACTATCCATGAGATATACATGTTACAAGTTGAAAGCAACTGCTGAAACTTAATCATCCTTTGTGTTGCTTCAATGCCTTCTACTTTGAATCTATTGCTTTATGAGTTAACTGTTATGCAAGTCTTATTGATGCTTGTCTTGAAAGTACTATTCATGAAAAGTCTTTGCTATATGATTCAGTTGTTTAGTCATTATCTTTACTATCACTTCATTCACTTCATATGCTTTACAATAGTATTGATCAAGATTATGTTGGTAGCATGTCACTTAAGAAATTATCATTGTTATCGTTTACCTACTCGAGGGCGAGTAGGAACTAAGCTTAGGGATGCTTGATACGTCTCAAACGTATCTATAATTTCTTATGTTCCATGCTAGTTTTATGACAATACCTACATGTTTTGTTCACACTTTATATCGTTTTGATGCGTTTTCCGAAACTAACCTATTGACGAGATGCCGAAGTGCCGGTTCTCGTTTTCTCGCTATTTTTGGTTTCAGAAATCCTAGTAAGGAAATATTCTCGGAATTGGATGAAATCAACGCCCAGCACCTTATAATTCCACGAAGCTTCCAGAACACCGGAGAGGGACCAGAGGGGATGCCCTGGGGCCCCCACACAATATGGCGGCGCGGCCAGAGAGGGGGGCGCGCCACCCTGGTGTGTGGCCCCTCCGTAGCCCATCCGACTCCGCCTCTTCGCCTATTAAAGGCCCCTGACCTAAATCTTCGATACGAAAAAGCCACGGTACGAGAAACCTTCCAGAGCCGCCGCCATCGCGAAGCCAAGATCTGGGGGACAGGAGTCTCTGTTCTGGCACGCCGCCGGGACGGGGAAGTGCCCCCGGAAGGCTTCTCCATCGACACCTGTCGTCGTGGTGAACGAGCAGATGCCATAGGATGGCTTAGATTGGGGCCGAATGGACGCAAGAGGATTCGGGGGAGGGTTTGCGATTAGATGGGAAGAACTTCCGGATGCTTTCCTCAAGAACACAGCCAGAGACCGGTATACAAGAAGAGAGACAAGAGGAAGAACTCTTTACTAGATCGCTAGCTTCATTGATCACAGCATGGTTACAAGTTCTGCCTACCTCTATTTCATCGTGCCCGCAAGGAGGGCTGCCCCCTCTCCTTATATAGGGGAGAGGGTGGCTTACAGAGCAAGAAACCCTAATGGCATCTTTGACTGGACAAACTACTTTACAGAGTTACTGTACAAAGCTACTTTAATCATAAATGACACCGGGGCCTTCTTTTATCATAGAAGCTGACGTCCTCTGGCTTCTTTCTCCGTCACCTCTCTCTTTGGCGCCAGGGCTCTGAATAAAGTTACTTTGCTTAGCTCATCCTTGTCTTCTTGCTCTGAAGAGAATCTTTGACCAGTCCTGCCGACAGGCTCTCCTTTCCGGTATCTCCTATACCGGGATCCGGCATACCCCTCTGGGGATACCGGCTTAGCTTTGCTTTCCCGGATTCCTACTAGGCTTCCGGTAAGATCATTAAACCGGTATCCTGATGGCTCAAACCATCCGGTTTGGCATGCCTTTGGCATACCGGGGGTTATCCCCCCAACATTAGTCCCCGAAGCTGGTATAGCCTGGAGGATTCTATCCTACAGACCATGCCAGGTTTTCATCTTTTTAAGATACCGGTTTAATCACTCATGTCTTGAGCTTAGTTCCGGCACCTTTACCCTTGTTCTTTCTTCTCTTTGCAAGGCTCGTTCCGGCATCTCTCTTTTCCGGTATCATGTGTCTTTACTCCTTCCTCGGCGAAGTCGAGAATATTTCGGGCCCCACGCCTGTCAGAGACATGCGCACTGTAACTGACGCGCCAGTGTCCGTTGTCACATCGCTTCGACTCCCGCGCGCCCATTTAATGCATCGCTGCGGATCCCACTACCTCTTCGGGATCCCGTGTGCGCCTCCGTGTGGCATCCATTTTCTCGCGTGTATCCCTTCGCCACGTGGCGGCCCAAGGTGCGAACCGTCGCGGGCCGCGAGGCGAACCGCCGCGGCCCAGCGGTTCCCTGCCCACTTTCTCTCTCCTATATAAACACAACCGCCCCTTCTTCTTCATCTTCTTCGCATTCTCCTCCTTCGCGCACAGAGCTCCACGCCTTTGCGCCACCGTCGCTCTCCGTCCGCCGTCGCTCGTTCAAGCTCCGGCGCCCGGCGAACTCACGCCGTGCTTCCGCCGGACTTCGCTGTGCGGAGATCTTCGGCAGCAACTTCATCGCGCCCGCCGCATTTGCCCTTCTTCGCGAGCTTCTCCGCCTCGCCGTTGACGGTGCTCGCCGGCGACCGCAGGTCTGCTCCGCCGCCAGCAAACACTTCCCTCAGCGACTGCGCCGCTTAAGGTTGGTACCAATCTCGCTTCACTCGCCCCCTGCTTGCTTTTCAGATCTTGGGTCTTTGGTGTTCTTATTTCCTCTTTTTCTTTGGTTTTCTTCTTACTCGTAGATCTTCACGCGGGGTTCAAGTCTGGGATTCCTGTTTTTTCACCTACCCTTGCGATGTCTGACGAGGAATCTTCCTCCGCATCTTCTTCTTCCCTTTCTCTCAAGTGTCGTAGACCCTCTCCCGGTGAATCCACGGCTTCAGATCCGATGGAGACCGATTCCGGCAATCAGCAGGAATCCGGTAGCCTCCAAGAGTCCGGCGGCCACTTAGAATCCGGTAGCTTTAGCCAAGCTTCCGGTAGCCAAGAAGCCAGTAGCTCTGGCCAAGCCTCTAGCAGCTCCAGCCAATCTTCCGGCGAGGAGCCTTCCCCAATCACCCGCGGAGCCTGGATGGGCTCCAACGTTACTGAGTTTGAGATCGATTGGTTGTACCGGTCTCGGAGGATTCCGGAAGGAGTTACCTGCCGGATTCCTGATGACGAGATCGAACCGGATCCCGAAGACGATGAGCATGTTGTTTTTCTTGCTCACTTCGAGCGTGGCTTCGGCCTTCCTGCCTCCTCTTTTTTCCGGGAGTTTCTAGATTTTTACGAACTTCAACCTCACCACCTTCCTGGCAACGCCATTTTCTATCTTTCTTGCTATGCCACCTTCATGGAGGCTTACATCGGCATTCGTCCCACTCGTGAGACGTTTGCCCGCTTCTTCAACTTGTGGATCAACTCCGTCCAGGGCAAGGAAATCCCTAAGCCCAAGCCGCCCGTGCAGTGCGGCTCTTGCATCGTCGGCTCCCGCCAAGGGAGCACCTTTCTTAAGTTTTCCGGCCTCGAGTCTTGCCGCGCCTGGCAAGGAACTTTCTTCTATGTGAAGAACAGCGGCCGCGCCAATCTTATCAATCTTCCTCCATATCGAGCGGGGCCCCCCAGCAGAACCAATTGGAGCTACAACCCGAGGACGGAACACGCCGAAACCAACCGGGTAGTGCGCTTCTTGGCCTCTTTGAAGAAGGAGACCAACATCTGTTCTGATGATGTCATCCGGACTTTCATATCGCGCCGGGTGCTTCCTCTGAAGCGCCGCGCACATAGGATGAGCGAGATGTATGGCCCAGGCGATCCTACCAAGATCACAGGCCGTCCTCTCAGCAAGAAGGACGTTGTTCGCAAGGCTAAGCAGATTTGTCAAACTGCTATGCCTTTTGCGTGGGAATGGGGCCTCCTTCCCCTCAGTTCTTCTAACCCTCCGACTCAAGAAGTAAGAGATTGCGCAATTTGGGGTTGTCTTTGCCGGTAACTTTCTGCTTTTGTTAACCTTCTCTTTTACCTTGTTTCAGGCCAGGGACCGCTTCCCTCTCATCCAGGCAGAGCGGCGAGGAACTCTCCGGAAACGCGCCCTTGACTCCTTCGACCCGGATCCCTACATCTTTTGGAAGGATCTGAAGATGGGGAAGACTCCGGCTGCGCGCCTTGGCCGGGACCCACCGGAGCCAACCGGAAGCCCTGACGACCTGACCGTGCTCGAGGTACTTTCCTTTCCGGTTCCCTGTATTTTGCCGCTATCGCTTTCTTGCGAATTGCCTCTTAGCCATATCCAACTCACAGATCCACGAGCGCGTGCCGCCCCTGCGCGCCGAGGCCGGCTCTGAGTTTGTGGACAAACTCATGGCCCAGGGCCAAAAGAATAAGCAGCCGGCATCTACTGCCGGCTCCAGCCATGCTCCTCCCTCCAAGCGCTTCCGGACGGAGCCCGTGGGGGAGAAAGAAGTGGGCGTGCGCCGCTACGGACGCAAGGCGATGCCAACTGCTTCCGGGTAATTTTTATTTTCCGGCTTGCCTCTTTTTTGCTAAGTTCTTTTTCCGGTTGCTTTTTCTCAACCATTTGTCTTTTCTTTTTCTCAGCCCCGCTCTCAAGCTTGGCCCAAGGCCATCGGGCTCTGAGGGATCCGCAAGGACCTCAACCCCTCCTCCTCGCTCAAGCCCGGCACCATCTGGTGCCAGCAACACCTCTGCCTCCCTTTCGGGGGTCACAACAAATTCGGGGCGTGCGGCCCCTTCATCGTCAGATCACCGCACGGAGGAGGATCTTTCCTTCCTCCCAGAACACCAGGACACCGGCGCCAGCAACATCGGCGCCGGAGAAGAAGAAGCTGCCGGGCGGGCGGAGCCTCCTGCTCCTCCCGTCCCTGAAAAGACAACTTCCGCGCCGGAATCTTCCGCGCCGGAAGGCTCCAACACGGGTGACGCTCCTAGCGCTCCCCTTCTCCACGCACCATCCTCATGCCTCCGCCCGAGGCTCCTCGCGCCCAGCCCTCCAGGGCCGCTCCTAACGCGCCGCCGGCCAAGACCTCCGGGGCCGCCTCTACCGCGCCGCCGCCCAAGCCTTCCAAGCTTATCAAAAGGAAGGCGACGGCCTCCAGCGCCCCTTCGGGCGACCAGCAGCCCTTGGTGCTGCACGTCTCCAAGGCCGCCAAAGGTGCCACCATGAAGGCCACCGGCCTCCTTGGCCGCATCACGGAGTTCCAGCGCCAAGGCCGGGACCTGGGGCACCTTCTGCCCTATGCTCAAAAGTGGAACGCCGCGGACATCACTCCGGCGACCCACGGAATGGGCAAGGATCGGCTGCCGGCACCTGATCCTGTCGGGGATCGGTGTTCTGAGGAGCACTTTATGCGGCTTCGCAGCACCGTAAAAGAGCTCGACAGCGCGTGGTACGATTCCATGAACAATCTGACGGTACGTTCTACTAACTTTCAATCTTTACCGGTTTCTTCGTTTCCGGCTCTGTTTTATCTTTTCTTTAGTTTCATGCTGGTTTCTCTCTTGTCTATCTTCCCAGTCCCCGAGTTTTGTGGTGAGAGCGCAGCTCTTAGCGCAAAACTTAACTTAAGAACTTAGCGTGAAACCGGCACTGCCAGTCCCCGAGTTTCGGGTTAAACATCTTCTTCTTAACACACAATTTACCTTAGAAACGCGCAAAACCGGCACTGCCGATCCCGAGTTTCGGGTTAAGAACTTTGTTCTTAGGGCAAAACTTAACTCATTTCTTCTTTTTCTTGAACAGCTCACGGCTGACGCTCGGAAGGCCCTCTTCGAGGAGCTTTTATGGGAGCACCGAGAGCTCGCTGAGGCACATGACAAGTGCCAAGGTAAGTTTTTTGTTCCACCGGCATCTTTGCTACCGGAAACCTTTTTTCCTTGTGAGATTTACAATTTCTGTTCAACAGTGATCCCGGAAGCTTCCATCGCTGCTCTCAAGGAGCAGCTCGCCGCCGCCCAACGTACGATTCTCTCCTTTCTCCTTTGAACCTGGTTTCTTTTCATTTTTACTAGTATAACCTTGTTAACACTCTTTTTTCCGGTTACAGGGGAGAAGGACCAGCTCAGCCGGCAGCACCAGGAGGAGCTGAACGCCCTCAAGACCAGCTACCAGGAGCTCAAGTCTCAGCTCATTCAGCTGGGGCTTGACCACGCCAAGGCCCTCAAAGCCGCTGAAGTGAACGCAGCGGCCAAGTTGGACGAGGCTCTGGAGGATGCCTGCAATGCCACTGTGGTATTGCGGGCAGAGCTGGAGGAGATGGCCAAGGCCCGGAAGGGTGCCGAGGAGAAGGCCGCGCGGCTGGAGGAGGAGCATAAGGATTGCGATCAATTGATCCTGCAAACCGACACACTCGCCCACCGTAAGTTCTTTTCTTTTACACTTTAACTACTGCATACGAGCCTTTTTTCCTTCGACCCCATTTTCTTTCCGTTATCTTTCCTTCCGGTCTCTTTTCTTCCGGATTCCTTTCTCTCCGGTCTCTTTTTCTTCCGGATTCTTTTCCTTAACCTTTTTCTTTCTTCGCACAGGCCTCTTTCCGGACTCGCAGAGGTACGCTGTCAAGAAGGTCGACGCGCGCCGCAAGGACCAAGGCCGAGCGGATCTTACCGTGCCATGGACGCCCAAGGACCATCTGGTCGCGCTTAACGCGTGGGTGTCCCATATGCGCGCCATAGACCGCAATCTGTCGGACATCCCTGATGTAGCTACCCAGCTCTACGGGACTTTATGGCCTGGCGAGGAGGTGCCGGACACCTTCTCCCTCATCAGCGACCGTCTCAAGGGCGCCGGCAGGAGGATCCGCGAGTGGCAGTGCTCTGCTGCCCGTGCTGGAGCGGACTCCGCCCTCCGCGTCGCCTGCTCCTGGTACCCGGAGCTCGATCTGGACGCCCTTACCGGCGTGCGTGAAGACGCAGAAACGGATCTGGACCCGGTCCTCACCGCTAAGCGGCAGGATCGCGCGTACCACATCGCGGAGTATGCCGATATGCGCACCTTCATCCCTCCCCCTCCTGACGTCAAGGACTATCTCGACGAGGAGGAGGATGAAGCCGAAGAAGAGCTCCTGGACGATGCTGATGCTGGCGATGCTCCTCCGGAAGCCCCTGCTGCGTGATGATTCTCTGTGATATGTTTGCCTGCTGTGTCTGTTGGTCCTGCTTGCCTTAAGACAATATCTGTTAAATTCTGCCCCGGTATGCCGGGGCTTATGATGTAAAACTTAAGTTTGCTTGTGGTTGTGGTACAACATTTCCTGCCGGTAAGTTATACCGGTAGCTAAGTATTTATGAGTTTGCCTTAGCATATTTTGCTTTTGGTTCTGCCTTTATCCTGCACTGCAAATATCTCCCAATTGTTTCCGCATCCAATTTGATGCATACTTGGTTCTTTTGCCTTGGCTCTGCCTGCCTTCTCTGGGCGTTCTTTGGCGTATGAGCACAAGGTTCTTTCACCAAACAAGCATCTTCTTGAACTTAGAAATAACTTTGAAATTTTGCAAAAACCGGTTTAACCGGGGTTAGTTATATTTTCCGGATTGTTCTTTCCTGCTCTCCCTTTTCGCAGTTCATGTGCTTATCTCCTACCGGTTTATCTTGCTTGCCATGAAGCCGGTTTGCGGACAACGAGCGAGTCGAAGACTCCGGTAGGATTTAGCACACTACTAAACCGGAAAGAAAAAACATTCAATAAGCAACCGGTAAACTGAAAAAATAAACAAGTTACATGCAACTTAAGTTGGGGTAGTCCCCGAGATTCATTCAAGGTTCCGGCATCTTTTATTCATAGCATATAAGGTACAAAAAGGAACTTCTTACACCACCACTTCAAGAGTAGAAAGGACGCAACGAGCTACGTTCCACGGACGTTTGCTCTCCTCTCCGGCACTGTCCGCCTTTCCTTTCTTCCACTCCTGCGCATCGATTAAGTAGTATGCATCATTGTGAAGCACCTTGCTTACAATGAAGGGACCTTCCCATGGTGGCAAAAGCTTATGCCGGCCTTCAGTGCGCTGCACCAGGCGAAGTACAAGATCTCCTTCCCGGAAAACTCTCGGGTTAACCTTCCGGTTATGATAGCGTCTTAGGTTTTGCTGATAAATGGCTGTTCTTGCCAGAGCCAGCTCTCTTGCTTCTTCCAGCAAGTCGACATCATTTTCTCTGGCCTCTTTGACCTCTTGCTCAGTATAGAGCTGTACCCTTGGTGAATCATGAATGATGTCGGTTGGTATCACCGCTTCTGCTCCATAAACCATGAAGAAGGGAGTGTATCCGGTAGACCGGTTTGGGGTTGTTCTTATACTCCACGATGCGACGGTAGCTCATCGAGCCAACATCCCGGTGACTTTTCCACCGCATCAATGAGTCTAGGCTTGATACCGGAAAGCACCAAGGCATTCATTCTTTCCACCTGGCCATTGCCACGAGGGTGTGCCACCGAGCACAAATCCAACCGGATGTTGTTGTCTTCACAGAACCTTTTGAACTCACCTTGAGCAAAGTTGGTTCCATTATCAGTGATGATGCTATGCGGGTACCCATACCGCAAAATGACATCTTTTAGGAATTTCACCGCTGTATGCCCATCACACTTTGCGATAGGTTTTACCTCTAGCCATTTGGTGAACTTATCCACCATGACCAAGATGTGAGTCATGCTGCTTCTTGCAGTTTTGAATGGGCCAACCATGTCAAGGCACCAAACGGCGAATGGCCATGTTAGCGGTATTGTCTTTAAACCGGATGCTGGGGTATGATTTTGTTTGGCGTACCTCTGGCAGCCGTTGCATTTTCTTACCAAATCCTCAGCATTTTCCAAAGCAGTGGGCCAATAAAACCCATGCCGGAATACTTTTGCTACTAGCGCCCTTGATGAAGCATGATGCCCACATTCTCCTTGGTGAATTTCCTCAAGCATTTCTTTCCCTTCCTCCGGTTCCACACATCTTTGAAGGACACCGGTAACGCTTCTCTTGTACACCTCACCGTTGATGAATGTGTAAGCTTTGGACCTTCTTTGTATCCTCCTTGATTCATTTTCGTCAGCCGGCAAGGTGCCGCTGATCAGGAATTCCTTAATAGGTTTAACCCATGACGGTATCTCTCGAACCAAAAACACCGGTGCATCTATCTCCATGCTATCCACCAGCATCATTTCTTCCGGTATGGGTACAGCAGTCCCCGAGCTTACCGGAGCAGTCCCCGGGTTCCCTTCATCGATATCCATGGGTACTACGTGTGACTCCGGTACAAAAATTGATTCTGATTCCGGGCTTGGTTTGATCGATGGCACTCTTAAGTGAGCCAAAGCTATTCCGGGAGGAATTTCTTGCCTAGATGAGCCCAGCTTGGACAAAGCATCCGCGGCTTCATTTTCTGCTCGCGGCACATGGTGAAACTCACACCCTTCGAAGAATCCGGCAATCTTTTGCACGTGAAACCGGTACAAGGCCATGTTGGCATCTTTTGCATCCCAATCTCCGGAACACTGCTGTACCACAAGGTCTGAATCTCCATAGCAAATGATCCGGTGTGCACCGATTTCTTTTGCGACCTTAAGCCCATGAATCAAAGCTTCATATTCAGCGACATTGTTCGATGCCCTGAAATGTACTTGCAAAACGTACCGGAGGTGGTCTCCTTTTGGTGAAGTAAGCACCACACCGGCACCTAGACCCTCCTTGAGCTTGGATCCATCAAAGTGCATTTTCCAGTACTCTATCCTCTGATCTGGCGGTTTATATTGCATCTCCGCCCAATCAACAAGGAAATCAGCCAAAGCCTGTGATTTTATGGCATCTCTTCTTTCATACACCGGCACGTACGGTGATATCTGGATTGCCCATTTTGCAATCCGGCCGCTGGCATCTTTGTTGCACATGATGTCGGAAATTGGTGCTTCGCTCACCACCTTCATGGGGTGCTCCTCAAAGTAGTGCTTGAGTTTGGTGGCGGCCATGTACACGCCATAAGTCATTTTTTGGAAGTGAGGGTAGTTTTGTTTTGAGAGGGAGAGCACCTCGCTCGGGTAGTATACCGGCCTGCTGGACGGTTTTTCCTTCCTCTTCTCTTTCAACTACAACCACTACACTCACAACCCGGTTTGTTGCTGCTATGTATAACAGACATAGGCTCCCTTTCTAGAGGTGAAGCCAGTATGGGTGCTTGTGGCTAGCATTGTTTTTAGCTCCTTAAACGCTGCGTACGCACTGAGGGGTCCAGACGAACGTGTCAGATTTTTTCATCAGAGCATAAAGTGGCAGAGCTTTTTCTCCCAACCTGCTTACAAACCGGCTTAGCGATGCCAAGCTTCCGGTAAACTTCTGCACATCTTTTAACTCTCGAGGGATAACCATTCTTTCTATTGCTCGGATCTTTACCGGATTAACTTCTATGCCCCGGCTTGATACCAGGAAACCGAGCAGCTTGCCGGCAGGGACACCGAAGGTGCATTTCGCCGGATTGAGTTTCATCCGGAACCGTCTTAGGTTGTCGAATGTTTGCCGGATGTCATCGATTAAGGTGTTCTTTACCTTAGTTTTTATCACAATGTCATCCACATAGACTTGCACATTCTTTCCGATTTGATCAAACAAGCATTTTTGCATACAGCGCTGGTACGTTGCACCAGCGTTGCGCAAACCAAAAGGCATAGTGACATAGCAATAAGCCCCGTGCGGGGTAATGAACGCAGTTTTTATTTGATCTTCCTTTTTCAAGGGAATTTGGTGGAAACCGGAATAGGCATCCAGAAAGGACAACAACTCACACCCAGCAGTTGAATCAATCACTTGATCGATTCGTGGCAAAGGAAAAGGATCTCTTGGGCAAGCTTTGTTTAGGTTGGTGTAGTCGATGCACATGCGCCACACCTTCGGAGCTTTTGCCTCCAGGTTCTCATCTTTCTTCTTTTCAACCATTACCGGATTGGCCAGCCACTCTGTGTGCGTGACCTCCACAATGAATCCGGCAACAAGCAGCTTGGTTACCTCTTCTCCTATGATCTTTCTTCTGTCTTCAGCGAACCGGCGCAGTGGTTGCCGCACCGGCTTGGCATCTTTCCGAACGTTTAAGGAGTGCTCAGCCAGCTCCCTCGGAACACCTACCAAATCATCAGTTGACCAGGCAAAGATATTCCGATTCTCACGGAGGAAGCTGACGAGCGCGCTTTCCTATGCTTGATCAAGGCCGGCACCGATACGAACGGTGCGCTCTGGGTAAGCCGGATCCAGCACGATGTCCTTTGTTTCATTCGTTGGCTTGAATGCCGGTGAGCCCATGTTTTCACTCATTGCCGCTAAGCTCAACTGTGAGGACTGAGCCAGCGCAACAGCTGTCTGCATTCTTTTCTTTTCCTCCGCGATCACCAGCGATTCCGCTAGGTTCGAACCGGCAGATGCAGTTTCCAGTGAGATCTTATAGTTTCCCACCACAGTCAATGGTCCACGAGGTGCCGGCATCTTCATTTTGAGGTAAGCCGTATGAGTTGTGGCCATGTAGGCTGCCAATGCCGGTCTTCCCAGCAATGCATGGTAGGGACTGTCTAGATCCACCACCTCAAACTCCAGATTTTCCACCCGGCAATTGTCACGTCCTCCAAATGCCACGTCCACCCGAACTTTTCCTATCGGGGCACAGGACAAGCCAGGAACGATTCCGTGGAACGTCGTGCGCGTTGGCTGAAGCATGTTTTCTGTTATGCCCAGCGTATGCATGGTGTGCTTGTACATGATGTTTATGCTGCTGCCATTGTCTATCAGCACCTTGCTGAACTTCACTCGAGTTTGTGGCCCCTTCATGATTGGGTCCACAACAAGAGCATATCCACCCGGATTCGGCATGATCTTAGGGTGATCCTTTGATGACCAGGTAATTTCCTGATTGGACCACATCATGTACTTGGGAACTGCCGGCATCACAGCATTGACCTCCATGGAGCGACGGTGCACACTTTGCCTGTCTGTTGGCTCAGTGACAAAGACAACACAGCACAGATGCGGATCTTCATAAACATTCCGGCCTAAAGGTGCCGGCGGAGGTGGTTGGTTATCGTTTTGCTCCACCCGGTTAACTTGCTGGTACTGCTGCCGGTTTGGCTGCACCGGTAAGGCGTTTGCCCCGGTAAGTGGCGGTGGTGGCGGTAGCTGTTGCTGCTGCCGCGGCATGTCTTGTGGTGGCTGTGCATCTTTTACCGTCCCCTTTTGCATCAAGTACTTGGTCCAGGTACAATCCTTCGTCAGATGGTTTGACGGGTGTGCCGGATTCGGTGTGTGCCATCGGCAAGGTTGATCCATGGCAGCTTCCATGGTGTATTTTGCGGGTTCTTGCCAGTTTCTTTTACGGACCCAGGGTTTCTTTTCCACCCATTGTTTCTTAGGACCCGCCCATGGCTGCGATCCGGTTTTTTGCCTCTGACTGCCGCTGGCCTCAGAGTTTTCCTGCACAGCAGCAACTTGCTGTGGACCGTACCTTCGATCCGGAAAATCTTCCCTTCTTTTGTTGTTCCGGTTATCCCGGTGTTGTTCGTGGCGCAGCTGTTCCGGCTCCGGTTGCACTGCCGGCTGCGTTGGGTCTCCCAACGCATAGCTATCCGCCACACGTATCATCTCTGCCAGCGTTGTTGGCATGTTGCGCTGCAACTTTTGCCACAACGGTGAACCTCTTCTGCATCCACTGCTAAACCAAGCAATGGCTTGTGCCTCGATTACCCCTTCACAGGAGTTCCTTGTGGTGTTCCACCGGGCCAGATAATCCCGGTCTGTTTCATTCGGGCGCTGCACGCACAGAGCAAGTTGCTGCGGCCTGTTTGGCCTCTGATAGGTGCTGCTGAAATTGCTCACAAAAGCCTCCTCAAAATCCAGCCAGCCATTTATGCTTCCTGCCGGCAAGTTGTTTAGCCAAATTCTTGCCGGTCCAACCAAAAACGATGGTATGATCCTCACGGCCCAACGCCGGTTTCCTCCTCCTGCTACGGTTCCTCCACCGCCTGCAACGTACACTGCGGTCACGTAATCCGCGAGCCAGTCTTCCGGCTTCGTGGTGCCATCGTATGTCTTTGTGTCACGGGGCAACATAAAGTTGCGAACTGGTGGTTTTTCTTTCATGATCCTTGGGCCAAAGCACTTTGGACCTGGAGGACCTTCCTCCTCGATCATTTCTGACAAGTACACTCTATCCAGACGGTGCCTCGCATCCCGTTCCGGTAAGTATCTCTCTCCCAGGCGTTCTCCCAATGGGTTCCGGTACGCTGCCGGTCTTGCAGAATCGGCTTCATCATAACATTCCGGCACCGCGGCCCTTGCCTGCCGGTACCTTGGGGGATCTATTTCCTCCTCATCGTACGCTGCCCTTGCAGCTCGATAGTTTTGCCCGGTCTCATATCTACCGGCATGATTGTTTCCGGCATAGCCTCTGGCGTAGCCTCGCTCTGCCCCTTGGCTTTTTCTACCGGCATCATGTTGCCCGGCTTGTTGCTTTCCGGCAAGAACCGGATCGTACACAGTCATCTGCTGCGCATTCACCTCTTTTTCTCTCCTTCTATCCGGATGGGGGGATGATGCCTGCCCATGGGACTTGCTACCGGCATTCTTTGTCGAACGCGCGGATTTTGAGGCCGCGGCCTTGTTCAGCTTAGCCAGCTGCTCAGCATTTTGCTGCTCAATAGTTTCCAACAGCTCTCTAACACGCTCTTGCTGTTTTGCCAAAGCCTCTCCGGAAAGCGACTCGCACAGCTCTACGGCAGCTTTAGCAGCTTTTATAGTTTTATCCGGGCTGCTATACTTAGGCTTTTCCACGATGCTAACAGATGCAGAGGCACTCTTGCCGGTAAGAATCTCTTTGCGCAAATCTTGATCTAGGTTGCGAGCTTTTAGCCGGTTCTCCGGCATCCTAGCAGCATGCGCGCTAACAGAAGCAAAGCCATGGGCAGCGTTATACTCACGTACGGTTAGGTTCAGCTCGCGCTGCGCCCCGACGATGTCCTTGCCGCTCTCCGGCATCTTCCGGCGCTGCGCCTCCAGCTCCGCCCGAGCCGCTGCGGGTCGATGTTCCGCGCGATGGGGGTGGCGAGGACGTTCATCGCCGCCTGGAGCGGTGTCTCCGGTGGCGCGGATGATGCTCCCGCTGCGCTCGCGCCGCGCTCCAGCGGTGGCTTAGCCGCACGGGTCGAAACCGCGCGACCGGCACCTTCGGCCCGCAGCTTCCTTTCCTGCACCAGCCACACCGGTCATCATTACCTCAACGCTGCCGGCGGCGCGGCCAGCACGGAGCCATCTTGGCGGGTCCGGTGCCACCAGCACCGGCGAGAGGCGCTGGCGCACGGGGACGGTGCCGAAGTAGACGCGGTGGCTGCCGAACTCGATGATGCGGCCGTTCTTGGGGAAGACGCCGCCGTTGGCGAAGCAGCCCGCGTTGTCGTTGATGAAGTCCATGGCGTAGATGCGCTGCACCAACGCGGACACCGTACGCTCGCCGGAGATCTCGAGGACGCCCGCCCGAATGTGAACTCCATCAAGCGCCACTTCATGCCCCACGGTGGGCGCCAACTGTCGTCGTGGTGAACGAGCAGATGCCATAGGATGGCTTAGATTGGGGCCGAACGGACGCAAGAGGATTCAGGGGAGGGTTTGCGATTAGATGGGAAGAACTTCCGGATGCTTTCCTCAAGAACACAGCCAGAGACCGGTATACAAGAAGAGAGACAAGAGGAAGAACTCTTTACTAGATCGCTAGCTTCATTGATCACAGCATGGTTACAAGTTCTGTCTACCTCTATTTCATCGTGCCCGCAAGGAGGGCTGCCCCCTCTCCTTATATAGGGGAGAGGGTGGCTTACAGAGCAAGAAACCCTAATGGCATCTTTGACTTGGACAAACTACTTTACTGAGTTACTTGTACAAAGCTACTTTAATCATAGATGACACCGGGGCCTTCTTTTATCATAGAAGCCGACGTCCTCCGGCTTCTTTCTCCGTCACCTCTCTCTTTGGCGCCGGGGCTCGAATAAAGTTACTTTGCTTAGCTCATCCTTGTCTTCTTGCTCGAAGAGAATCTTTGACCAGATCCCGCCGACAGGCTCTCCTTTCCGGTATCTCCTATACCGGGATCCGGCATACCCCTCCGGGGATACCGGCTTAGCTTTGCTTTCCCGGATTCCTACTAGGCTTCCGGTAAGATCATTAAACCGGTATCCTGATGGCTCAAACCATCCGGTTTGGCATGCCTTTGGCATACCGGGGGTTATCCCCCCAACAACACCACCGCCATCTTCATCACCGCTGCTGTCTCCCATGAGGAGGGAGTAGTTCTCCCTCGAGGCTAAGGGTTGTACCGGTAGCTATGTGGTTAATCTCTCTCCTATGTACTTCAATACAATGATCTCATGAGCTGCCTTACATGATTGAGATTCATATGAGCTTTGTATCACTATTGGTCTATGTGCCACTCTTGTGATGTTATTAAAGTAGTCTATTCCTCCTTCACGGTGTAATGGTGACAGTGTGTGCATCGTGTAGTACTTGGCGTAGGTTATGATCATAATCTCTTGTAGGCTATGGAGTTAATTATTACTATGATAGTATTGATGTGATTTATTCCCCCTTCATAGTGTAAAGGTGACGAGTGTGTATGCTATGTTAGTACTCGGTTTAAATTGCAAAGATCTATTATGCTCTAAAGGTTACTTAAATATGAATGCCGAATGTTGTGGAGCTTGTTAACTCCGGCATTAAGGTGCTCTTGTAGCCCTACACAACGAATGGTGTTCATTATCAAACAAGAGTATATGTAGCACAAAGGAAGAGAACTTATTTATTTATGTGATCAATGTTGAGAGTGTCCACTATTGAAAGTATGATCCCTAGGCCTTGTTTCCAAATACTGCAATCATCGCTTGTTTACTGTTTCACTGCATCTTTACTTCCTGCAATATTACTACCATCAATTGCACGCCAGCAAGCACTTTTTTGGCGCCGTTACTACTGCTCATATTCATCCATATTACTTGTATTTCACTATCTCTTTGCCGAACTAGTGCACCTATACATCTGACGAGTGTATTAGGTGTGTTGGGGACACAAGAGACTTCTTGTATCGTGATTGCAGGGTTGCTTGAGAGGGATATCTTTGACCTCTTCCTCCCTGAGTTCGATAAACCTTGGGTGATCCACTTAAGGGAAACTTGCTGCTGTTCTACAAACCTCTGCTCTTGGAGGCCCAACACTGTCTACAGGAATAGAAGCGTGCGTAGACATCACTTATGCATTAAAGAGGAGTCCATTATCTGTTGTCTATGTTGTCCCGGTATGGATGTCTAAGTTGAGAATAATTAAAAGCGAGAAATCCAATGCGAACTTTCTCCTTAGACCTTTGTACAGGCGGCATAGAGGTACCCCTTTGTGACACTTGGTTGAAACATATGTTATGCAATGATAATCCGTGTTAATCCAAGCTAATTAGGACAAACTGCGAGCACTATTGGTATTCTATGCATGAGGCTTGCAACTTATAGGATGTCTTATACATAACACATATGAATTATTACTACCATTGACAAAATTGTCTCAATGTTTTCAAAATGAAAAGCTCTAGCACAAAAATAGTAATCCATGCTTCCCTCTACGAAGGGCCATTCTTTTACTTTATGTTGAGTCAGTTTACCTACTTCTTTCTATCTTAGAAGCAAACACTTGTATCAACTGTGTGCATTGATTCTTACATGTTTACTTATTGCACTTGTTATATTGCTTTATGTTGACAACTATCCATAAGATATACATGTTACTAGTTGAAAGCAATTGCTGAAACTTAATCATCCTTTGTGTTGCTTCAAAACCTTCTACTTTGAATCTATTGCTTTATGAGTTAACTCTTATGCAAGTCTTATTGATGCTTGTCTTGAAAGTATTATTCATGAAAAGTCTTTGCTATATGATTCAGTTGTTTAGTCATTATCTTTACCATTGCTTTGAATCACTTCATTCATCTCATATGCTTTATAATAGTATTGATCAAGATCAGGTTGGTAGCATGTCACTTAAGAAATTATCCTTGTTATCGTTTACCTACTCGAGGGCGAGCAGGAACTAAGCTTGGGGATGCTTGATACGTCTCCAACGTATCTACAATTTCTTATGTTTCATGCTAGTTTTATGACAATACCTACATGTTTTGCTCACACTTTATATCGTTTTGATGCATTTTCCGGAACTAACCTATTAACGAGATGCCGAAGTGCCAGTTCCTGTTTTGTGCTGTTTTTGGTTTCAGAAATCCTACAAAGGAAATATTCTCGGAATTGGACGAAATCAACGCCCAAGTATCTTATTTTTCCCGGAAGCTTCCGGAGCACCGAAGAGGGGCCAGAGGGGAGCCAGGGGGCCCCACCCCACAAGGCGGCGCGGCCAAGGGGGGGCGCCCCCCTATGGTGTGGCCCCACCAGGACTCCTCCGAGGCTGCCCTTCCGCCTACTTAAAGCCTCCGTTGCGAAAACCCTAAAAGAATAAGCCACGGGACGAGAAAAGTTATGCAGCGCCGCCATCGTGAAGCCAAGTTCGGGGGACAGAAGTCTCTGTTCCGGCACGCCGCCGGGACGGGGAAGTGCCCCCGGAAGGCATCTCCATCGACTCCATCGCCATCTTCATCGCCGCTGCTGTCTCCCATGATGAGGAGGGAGTAGTTCTTCCTTGAGGCTAAGGGCTGTACCGGTAGCTATGTGGTTAATCTCTCTCTCATGTACCTCAATACAATGATCTCATGAACTGCCTTGCACGATTGAGATCCATATGATGAGCTTTGTATCACTATTAATGTATGTGCTACTCTAGTGATGTTATTAAAGTAGTCTATTCCTCCTTCATGATGTAAAGGTGACAGTGTGTGCATCATGTAGTACTTGGCATAGGTTATGATTGTAATCTCTTGTAGATTATGGAGTTAAATATTACTATGATAGTATTGATGTGATCTATTCCCCCTTTCATAGCTTAAAGGTGACAGTGTGTAGGCTATGTTAGTACTCGGTCTAAATTGCAATGATCTATTATGCTCTAAAGGTTACTTAAATATGAATGCCGAATGTTGTGGAGCTTGTTAACTCCGGCTTGAGGGAGCTCTTATAGCCCTACACAATGAATGGTGTTTGTTATCAAACAAGAGAGTGTATGTAGCACAAGTGAGGAGAAGTTATTTATTTTTTATGTGATCAATGTTGAGAGTGTCCACTAGTGAAAGTATGATCCCTAGGCCTTGTTTCCAAATACTGCAAACATCGCTTGTTTACTTGTTTTATCGCATCTTTACTTCCTGCAATATTACCACCATCTATACCACCCGTGCTTTACTATCTCTTCGCCGAACTAGTGCACCTATACATCTAACAAGTGTATTAGGTGTGTTGGGGACACAAGAGACTTCTTGTATCTTAATTGCGGTGGTTGCTTGAGAGGAATATCTCTGACCTCTACCTCCCTGAGTTCGATAAACCTTGGGTGATTCACTTAAGGGAAACTTGCTGCTGTTCTACAAACCTCTGCTCTTGGAGGCCCAACACTGTCTACAGGAATAGAAGCGTGCGTAGACATCAGTTCCCTCCAAGGTGATGTGGTATGCTCCTATAATACCACGGTTGAAACGTCTGTTCAGGAACAAAGAGCATGCCAAGTTGTTGCGATGGCACAAAGAGGACCGTAAGTCCGACGGGGAGTTGAGACACCCCGCAGATGGAACGCAATGGAGAAATATCGACAGAGAGTTTAAAGATTTAGCGGCTGACGCAAGGAACATAAGATTTGGTCTAAGTACAGATGGCATGAATCCTTTTGGCGAGCAGAGCTCCAGCCATAGCACCTGGCCCGTGACTCTATGCATCTACAACCTTCCTCCTTGGTTGTGCATGAAGCGGAAGTTCATTATGATGCCAGTGCTCATCCAAGGTCCGAAGCAACCCGGCAACGACATCGATGTGTACCTAAGGCCGTTAGTTGATGAACTTTTATAGTTGTGGGGCAGACCTGGTGTCCGTGTGTGGGATGAGCACAAAGAAGAGGAATTTGACCTACGAGCGTTGCTTTTCGTAACCATCAACGATTGGCCTGCTCTTAGTAACTTTTCGGGGCAGACAAATAAGGGATGCAATGCATGCACGCACTGCTTAAATGAGACTGAAAGTGTACATTTGCCAAATTGTAAGAAGAACGTGTACCTGGGGCATCATCGATTTCTTCACAAAAATCATAACGTAAGAAAGAAAGGCAAGCATTACAACGGCAAGGCAGATCACCGGCCGAAGCCTGCGGAACGCACTGGTGCTGAGGTATTTGATATGGTCAAGGATTTGAAAGTCATCTTTGGAAAGGGTCCTGCCGGACAATCAGTTCCGAAGGGAGCTGACGGGCACGCACCCATGTGGAAAAAGAAATCTATATTTTGGGAGCTAGAATATTGGAAAGTCCTAGATGTCCGCTCTGCAATCGATGTGATGCATGTTACGAAGAATATTTGCGTGAACCTGCTAAGCTTCTTGGGCGTGTATGGGAAGACAAATGATACAAAGGAAGCACGGAAGGACTAGCAATGTTTGAAAGACCCTGATGACCGGCATCCGGAATGGTTTCAAGGTCGTGGCAGCTACGCTCTTACCAAAGAAGAGAAGGTCATCTTTTTTGAATGCCTGAGCTGTATGAAGGTCCCGTCAGGATTCTCGTCCAATATAAAGGGAATAATAAACATGGCGGAGAAAAAGTTCCAAAACCTGAAGTCTCACGACTGCCACGTGATTATGACGCAATTGCTTCCGATTGCTTTGAGGAGGCTCCTGCCGGAAAATGTTCGATTAGCCATTGTGAAGCTATGTGCACTCCTCAATGCAATCTCTCAGAAGGTAATCAATCCAGAAGTTCTACCACGGTTACAGAACGATGTGGTCCAATGTCTTGTCAGTTTCGAGTTGGTGTTCCCCCCATCCTTCTTCAATATTATGACGCACCTCCTGGTTCACCTAGTCGAAGAGATTTCCATTCTCGGTCCTGTATTTCTACACAATATGTTCCCCTTTGAGAGGTTCATGGGAGTATTAAAGAAATATGTTCGTAACCGTGCTAGGCCAGAAGGAAGCATTGCCAAGGGCTATGGAAATGAGGAGGTAATTGAGTTTTGTGTTGACTTTGTTCCTGACCTTAAGCCGATTGGTCTTCCTCGATCGCGGCACGATGGGAGACTAAGTGGAAAAGGCATGATCGGAAGGAAATAAACGATATGTATGGACGGCCATTCTATGACTGAAGCACACCACACAGTTCTGACCAATTCCAGCTTGGTGGCTCCGTACTTTGAGAAACACAAGAATATTTTACACTCGGACAACCCGGGGAAGCCTGAATCCTGGATTAGGAAGGCCCACATGGAGACTTTCGGCAGCTTGGTTGAGAAAACATTTAATGAATGACAATGATGTTGTAGATCAGTTCGTACATGTTGGCCAAGACACCATCTTCGACTATAACGACTTTCCAAGGGTACCAGATAAATGGGAATACATTTTACACGATCGCCCAAGATAAGAAGAGCACCAACCAAAACAGTGGTGTCCGCTTTGATGCAGCAACCAAGAATGGGCAAAAGGTCACATATTATGGTTACATAGAGGAGATATGGGAACTTGACTATGGACCCTCCTTTAAGGTCCCTTTGTTCCGGTGCAAATGGTTCAAGCTAACAGGAGGTGGGGTAAAGGTGGACCAGCAATACAGAATGACAATGGTGGATTTCAACAATCTTGGTTGCCTTGACGAACCATTCGTCCTAGCGAAAGATGTCGCTCAGGTTTTCTATGTGAAGGACATGAGTAGCAAACCGAGGAAACAGAAAGATAAAAAAACGATCAGTACATCATGCGATGATCCAAAGCGCCACATTGTTCTTTCAGGGAAAAGAAACATCGTGGGAGTGGAGGACAAGACAGACATGTCAGAAGATTATAATATGTTTGCTGAAATTCCGCCCTTCAAAGTGAACACCGACCCAAGCATTAAGTTAAATGATGAGGATGCTCCATGGATCCGGCACAATCGTAAGCAAGCAGGGACACAAGGGAAGAAATGATGTATAATAATTTATTGTACCAAACTTTGTTGAATGGATCATGTGAATTATATTATCTGTGATGTGTTTGGTGTCCATTTTCGAATAATGATTCGATTGATTCGAGATACCACTGATGATACATGAAATTTGGAGTGACTTAGTCATACTCCTGCCTAGGCGTATAATATGCATACTCGTAGTCTTCATAGTCGCCGCCGTTGTACTAGTAGTCGTCGCCTTCTAAGTTGCCGCCGTCGTCATCGCTGATGTCGTCGCTGTCGTCGGGCGGCGCTCATGGCTCGAACTGAGGGTAGCGCAGGCGAGGGATATCGCCGGCCGTGATGTAGTCCATGACGCTCTGTAGAGTCCGCCCGTACCACCATAGCCGACGGCCGGCCTCGTGGAAGTTCCCAGGAGGCAGACCGTCCTCCTCATACCTGGCGAGCGCCCTCTCACGCCGATTGATGAAGAAGGCGTCCCAAGTATGCTAGTTATCGGGATGCCAACGGGGATTCATCCGCTGCTCCGGCGTGAGGTCGAGGTAGTAGTGGTTTGTGATGGCCGCCCGGCGCGCAGTACCCTGAGGGACGGGAGGGGCCGGCACGCCTCCGGCGCTTAGGCTCCAGCCGGCGGGGATGCGGTAGCCCGGTGGGCAAGGGTAGTTCGAGGCGCAAAGCTCCTCCACCTGCTGGTAGGTTAGAGTGGGTGCGGTGGAAGCCATGAGAGAGTGATGAGAGATTGTAGAGATGTGATAATGCTGGCCAAGCCGGGCTACATATATGTAGTGAGAAATGACGGGAAAAATGGGAGCGGGAAGACAGGTTGCGGGAAGAAAGTGGCGGGAAGAAAGAGGCGGGAAGACAGGGAAGAAATGGCGGGAAGAAGAGGAATCCATAGCTGATCATCTAACCTTTAGTCCCGGCTGGTGGGTGCAACCGGGACTAAAGGTGGTTTTGTATCATCTAACAAAACTGTCGGTGGGATAAGCTTTAGTCCGGCTGGTGGGTGCAACCGGGACTAAATGTGGTTTTTGTGTCATCTAAGAAAACTGTCGGTGGGATAAGGACGTTTGGGTAAGCTTTAGTCCCGGCTGGAGGGTGCACCCGTGACTAAAGCTGTCGGCAGGATAAGGATGCGTGGGTGGACGCACTGCTCGATGAGATAAAGCATGTAGCGCATGACGCCCTGTCGGAGAAAGAAGACAAAGCAGAAGCGGCGCCGTGCCTATAAAAGGAGCATCGATACGCCTTGGCAAGCAGACCAACAAGCCAACCTAGCAGGTAGGGAGAGTTTCATCCCCATGGATGGAGTAAAGGGTTGGAAAATCTCCCGTGGCGCAACTTCTCGAAGATGTCGTCGGTGCACACGCCCTACGACATCTTCGGAAGTTGCTCCTCGGGAAAATTTTCCTGCAGGCCCGTGAAAGACTCCATCTCCTCTAACAGTGTTGGGTAAAGGGTTCGAAAATCTCCCGTGGCGCAGCTTCTCGAAGATGTCATTGGTTTACACGCCCTACGACATCTTCAGAAGTTGCTCCTCGGGAAAATTTTCCTGCAGGCCCGTGAAAGACTCCATCTCCTCTAGCAGTGTTGGGTAAAGGGTTGGAAAATCTCCCGTACGGCGCAGCTTCTCGAAGATGTTGTTGGTTTACACGCCCTACGGCATCTTCGGTAGTTGCGCCTCGGAATTTTTTTCCTGCAAGCCAATGAAAGACAGAGGCGTGAAGAAATGGCGGGAAGACATAGGCGGGAAAGAACTGGTGGAAAGAAATCGGATTTTTTTGATATATTAATTGTATTTTTAACATTTTAAATTGAATTAGTTTTACTTTTCTTAATTTTTTAATATACTATTTGTATTTTTAACATTTTGAAATGAATTAGTTTTATTTTTCTGAATTTTTGATATATTATTTGTATTTTTAAGATTTTGAATTGAATTAGTTTTATTTTTCTGAATTTTTTGATATATTATTTGTATTTTTAAGATTTTGAATTGAATTAGTTTTATTTTTCTGAATTTTTTGATATATTATTTGTACTAGCAAAAATGCCCGTGCGTTGCACCGGGAGAAATAAAAAGTCAAACGCTCTAGTGAATCTTCCTTCATGACAACTTAATCTCCTATGTGCAATCATCAACGATGTTGGTCACAATTTGTTGGTTCGTGATGAACAATATTATCCTAATTACGCGTTCGCGCGGAAACTGCTACAAAACGTCACCAATATCACGTGTTTATTAATTCTAAGTGTGCCCATTATCAGAATTTTCTAATTTCCATTAGGTGCAGAACTAACTGGGCGGAGGGAATAGGTTGATACGAAATGTATATATAGTATAAACATACTTATTATTGTGATTCTAATAATATTGATTTGATGTGTTCGGAGTCCTTTTTGCAAATTATAACCAACGTGTTTTTGTAAGGAGTATGAAAATAGAAAGACTTGAATATGGCTTCCATTAGCTCCAAATTCGCCTCATTTTCTTTTTTTGTGTGTTATATATATAAACCTTTTATGTAACCCTTGTTAGGACTAAAGCATCTAAAGTTTATTTATGGTCAGTTTATTTATATGCAGTGCAACAAAACTCCAGAAAGAAAGGGTTCATGCGCAGTAGTCACTGTGCATGTCTCAATCTCGTTGTATTATTAGACAGCACTATCCAGAGCAATGGGGTCTTCTGGAGTAAAGCGAAATGGTTAATGCGCTGTGCATGTCTCAATCTCGTTGTATTACTTGACATGCATTGTCATTCGATGTTTAGATTTTCTCCCGTTAGCAATCTCATCAAGTGGAACACCATCTGAATTTTTCATTGCTTAGCATGCTACAAAACTGAATGGATTAGCAACCGATGTTTTCTTGTTTTGTAGCATGCCCATCTATTAGTTACTCGTTTGCGTGTTCCTTTTACAGGATCGTGGACCTAGAACAAGAAACCCATCGGCACCAGCCTGGAATCGTGCCGCCGTGGCTCGGTCTTTCTCCGCCACTTTCTGGTACTTAGACGCCGCCAATCTCGAGCCAGAAGTGGACGCACTGGCGGCAGGATGCAGCATTGATCGGCTGTATCGTCGCTGATCGGCTGATATCGTCTTACCGCCACCGATGTCACCGCAGCAGAGAAGAGTTGGAGACTCTCTAAATTCTATAGCTGATTAGGAGGTCCAAACACGTAGTATATAGAAGACTGAGCAGCCAAAATCCAATCAAGAGGACTCCTATTGAAACTCTTTTTTTTTCACGTACGCGTACTGATCAGGACTCGTATTCAAACTTTTCCTCCTAAGAGATAATGAAGGTGCTGGGCTACATGGCGTCTTTCTCACTGCTCCACGTCTTCGTCGCCCTGGCTGGCATCGCACCCTCCCCCAGGCTCGTCTCATCTTGCAGAGAAGCCAGACGCGGCGACCTCGTTTCTTCCCGCCACGGTTGTTGAGGAGGTCGGCAGGTCAGGTTAGCTAGCGCCTCTGGAATCATCTTGATCGGATCGTCGATGTATAGCTGCGTCCGGTGGTATATATATATGGGCGCTCGAGATCGAGATTCGAGAGTATGGTTGCTCTTGACTTGGACACGGAGTTCGTCTCCGGACGGAAACTGTCCTTCTTTGTTGGACGGACGCGGAAGCCTTTCATGTGCGGGGTTTGGTTGGATTTCTGTGATGGGCTCGGTTCAGAAATTCAGCCCAAGAGTGAACGACGACCAGGAGTCCAAGATGTAGACGACGAAGAGGTGGCTGACTCGACAGGTATTAGTGATCGAGAGGCGAGCGACGTACGTACCAACAGATTCAGATTTAATAGTAAAAAGATTTTTAAGATTTTGAATTTAATTAGTTTTATTTTTCTCATTTTTTAATATATTATTTGTATTTTTAAGATTTTGAATTGAATTATTTTTATTTTTCTGAATTTTTTAATATATTATTTGTATTTTTAGATTTTCTGAATTTACGGATATATTATATGTATTTTTAACATTTTGAAAAAGGCGCAGGAACGAAAAAACCCGGCGAAAAAACCCTTTAGTCGCGGTTGGTGTGGCCAACCGCGACTAAAGGTACCCCTTTAGTCGCGGTTTGCGACACCAACCGCGAATAAAGGGGGGTCCCTATAAATTCGCGCGGCGCGAACCGCAGCGCCACTCTCCTCATCTCCGCCTGACGATCCACCGCCGCGCCCGAAGCCGACCGTCGCCGATCTCTGCAGCGCTGCCGCGCCTCGCCGTCGCCGTCGCCGCACTCGAGCTCGCCGTCGTCGCGCGCCTTCTCTCCGTCGCCGCGCGCCTTCTCTCCGTCGCGCTGCCCCGAGCATCGTCCCCGCCGTCGCCCCGTACGTCGTCGTCGCCGCCGCCCCACACGCTCGCGCCGGCGCCGCCGCTCGCAGTGATCTCGAGAGAGAGGAGAGGGAGAGAGCGCGGCGCCATGGCCGCGCGCGCCGCTGCTCGCCGGCGCCGCTGCTCGCCGGCCTGAGAGAGAGAGAGGAGAGAGCAGGTCGGACACCTCTGCCGCGCGCGCGGTGAGAGGAGAGGGAGAGGTCTGGGCGCGTGCACCCCGCCGGCCGCCGTTTTTTTCTTCTTTTTTTGTTTTTTTTTCTTGTTAATTTTAAAACAAAAAATAACTAAAATTTGACTTAAAAGTTTGTCTAAAAAAAGAACTAAAATTTGACTTAAAAAAACTAAAAATTGACTTAAAAATTTTGTCTCAAAAAAGAACTACAATTTGACTTAAAAAAGAACTAAAATTTGACTTAAAAGTTTGTCTCAAAAAAAGAACTAAAATTTCACTTAAAACTTTGTCTAAAAATGAACTAAAATTTCACTTAAAAAAATGAACTAAAATTTCACTTAAATTTTTTTGTCTTAACTAAAATTTGACTTAACCACCGCGCGTATACAGAGGGTGCAGCGAGCCCCTCGTCGCCCCCTCCGTATACGCGCGGTGTTTTTTTTGGGATCGAGAGTGGGCGGCGAGGGTTATGTGTGTTGTCCTCGGCACCGCCACCGCCCTTTCGCCACCGCCGCCCTTTCGCCACCGCCCTTTCGCCACCGCCACCGCCACCGGTCTCTCGGTCACGTGGTCACTGCGAGGCGAGGTCGATCGTCCGCATATACACATCTAATACGCGTCCCCCTCTCTCCTCCCTCATCTCCCTCTCTCTTTATATGTAGAAGAGATGTGATAATGCTGGCATATACACAATTAATTAGTTTTTACTACATGTTTTCAGGACTGACATATGGCGGACGATAGAGCTGACCCGATTATGGCCAACTATGATCCGGAAGCTGAAGAACATATAATGGACCTCATAAACGGCGATGTTCTTTATGTGCCGACCGAACAAGATGAAGAAGAGGATGTCTCTTCTTATCTGAACCTTGACGGTGAAGATGAACATCGTCAGCGAGGTGATGATGATGGAGGTCAACCGTCGATAAACGACGATCTTGAATTGCAAGTAGCAACCACCTCCGGCGCCGAGGTATATATATACATTGAGCCTCTGGTGATACAAACTTACTGATTTGAATAAATATGTGTGTACTAACGCGCGCGACTCTCTTTCTTATTTTAGCCCTCGGCCGGATCGTCGAAACAATCGAGTACGTCGTCAAAGCGTGACGCAACCAAGACGTTGAAACAAGGAGAAACATATACCATCGAGGTTGTCAGTGCAACCGGCAGGCCGCTGGAGCCCCACAAGAACTCCACCAAGTTTATCAACCAATGCGGAGCCGTTGTTAGAGACAACGTCTCGATCACCGTCCAGGAGTGGAATGAGCCAAAGAAGGCACGTCTTGGTTTCACTTTTGTCGAGAAGAGAACAAAAAAAGATTGCTTGAAAAAGCTTATGGAACAGTTCGTTCTACCTCCGGAATACAACAAATTCGATGAATTGGGTAACAAGATTCCGGAAAACAAGGAGAGGAGGAAGCTAGTCAAACAGTTCGCTCTTCAAAAGATGGCCGACGCATTCCGGAAATTCAAGCAAAATCTAGCTCGTGACTATGTCAACCAGAACAAGACTCCGGATTTCAAAGGACAATATGAGAAACTGCAACATGATTGGCCAGAATTTGTGAGGCGAAAGAAGTCGGAGCAGTTCCTTGAAATATCGAAAAAAATAAGGAAAATGCGGCTAAGAAAGAGTACAATCATATTATGGGGCCAGGAGGGTACCGCCTTTGGGAGCCTAAGTGGGAGAAGATGGAGAACGACCTGAGGGACCGAGGAATCCCTCTAGGTACGGGGGGATGGGACCCAAGGGCCAAAAGCTGGTGGTACGGGCATGGGGGAACGCTACACCCGGAGACAGGGGTGTGTGTTCACCGGAATAAAGCGTTTAAACCCACCCAAGCCCTTATTGACGCAATGAGGGATGCTCAAGAGGGGAAGATCAAGTTCAACAGAGAGAATGACGCGCTGACAAAAGCCCTCGGGAATCCTGAACACGGAGGACGTGTACGAGGCATGGGGAACATTCCGTGGAAAATAGGGTTCTCCCGAACGATGACCCGTACGGTTACGTAAGCCGTAAGAGAAAGATGGATCGGGATGCGGATGTTGTGGCGCGGTTGGCATCGGAATTCGATGAGATGAAGAAAACCGTGAATATACTAGTACAAGAAAGATCGGCAGCTGGGACGCATGAAGATCATCCAGCGGATCTCGGAAGCCAGCAGCGGAGAAGCAGCGTGGCTTCCACGGAGGCCCTACCGGCTACTGCTAATGCACCGGCGATCGATATTACTGCACCGGAGCCTCCTCGCTACCCCGTGGACGATGTAAAGGAGATGAAAGAATGTCATCTGCATTATCCAATTGGGAACATGTCCACGAAAGTAGCCATCGGCAGTGCTTTACCATGTTTACCTGGAGCACTCCACCACAACAACCCCATTCAAGATGGCTATGCTCGTGTCACGGTGGAGGACATAGTCCCAGGGTTTGACGACCTGGATGTTGACATTGCTACACCCGAAGGGGAGAGAAGACTTGGAGGTGTCAAGCGCTAGTTCATTCTATGGAAAAATAAGTTTATCAAGTTTCCAGGCGAGGCGCCAAGGCCAACAAGTCCACCCCCTCCGGTGGTGGTGGCGGTGGTGGTGGTGGTGGTGGTGGTGGTTCACCTACACCTCCTTCACGTCAGCCGACGTCGCCCCCCAGTCCACAACGTCCGGCGGGTGATCAGCCGCCGCCCCCCAGTCCTCGTCCGGCGGGTGATCAGACGCCGCTCCCCAATCCACCTCCGGCAAAGAAGCAGAAGCAGTCCTTGACTATTAACCCGGACCCTTATGTACCTAAGACCACAAAGGTACCGGAGCCATCACTGAAGCCTCTCCCCACAAGGCCTTGGGAACGTAGTGCCGAGGAAACTGACGCGGCCGCGGCTGCTGATTATGAGAAATGGAAGGCGGACTGCAAGAAGAAAAGAGAGCCCGAGCCCAAGCCAGTATTTTCTGACAAGCAAAAGAAGTGGGCTAAGTCATTTTTGAGCACACCGTCCCAAGCCGCGAAGAATCTGCCTGACGACTATGCACGTGAACTTCGTAGGCAAGCACTCATGTTCAAGGAGAAGAAAGAGTTGGCGGAGAAGCAGGAGAAGAAAGCCTTGGAGGAGGCCGAGAAAGAATTAGAAAGTAAAAAAAGGGGGGAAACAAGTTGCCCAGCTCGGGAAACAAAGTAAACAATCGATCGCCCCGCTCATAGTGAAAGCCGCCGGTCCGAATGCTGAACTAATGGACCCCGCTATCACAACAGCTGTGGCAGCACAGGGAATTACTGTAACGGGTGCCAGAGAACAAGCAGCCGCGTTCGGTATGACTCTTCGTGAAGTGTTAGCCCTTGAGGAGGCGCCAATGAGTAAACCAGTAATTACATATGTGCCGATTGGGCCTCTCGTCGAGCCTGCGCAGGAAGAGGATCTACCTCCACAAATGAAAAATCTGCTACATTGGTACAAGGGTTACATAAAAACTAACTTCGGCAAAGAATATATTTATGCGGAAGTTAGACATGAGCATCACTTCAAACATTACTATATAACAGTTCACATGAGTGACTTTTTCTTACAAAGCAGCAACTCAAAAGTGAAATTCTATTTCCTTTGCATTTTGGGTGAGTGTTTCTGTCTTGAGCACATTATCTTTTGTTTACTCCATGCATGGTATGTGGCTAATCGATGAGTTATGCATGACTGTGCATGTATCGTGTCCGCAGGTTCCACCGGATTCCGCTAGTAATTCAATTTCACACCTCCTCGCTTATCGTCATCGACTCTCTGAATATGGATCCAAAGCTTTGGGTCGACATGAGAAAAATGATGCAAAAGTAATTAGTTTCATTCATTTGCGCTCTATATCGATCGGCCTATTTCGTTCATTTCCTAATATAGAGTAACTAATAACTCTCTTGTTCATTTAATTTTCTTTGCCTCGTAGGGTTTGGAGACGGTTCGCAGATGAAAAGGTCGGTGATTTCAAAAAAGAGCTAGAATTTAAAAGGTCACTGACTGGGGATATTCAGCCACCGGGGACCAATCTATGTGGATACTATGTTTGTGAGATGATCCGGAGATACACCTCTGAGCGGCAGCCGTCGGAAAACAACCTCAAGAGGAATAACCTCCGGAAGACGCTTAGTCCAGAAGCTCGCTTCCGACCACTTCAAGAGGAACTAGCAGGATGGTTCATGAGGGAAGTCCTCCATCCTAAAGGAGAACACTATTACGAGGATGTAAAACTGTGGATGAAGTAAATTATGTATGGAAACTTGTTCAAAATTGTATATGGTCATCCGATATTGAATATATATTGTATATTCCTTTTCAATTTTCTTGGTTCTAATTTCAAATTTGTTTGAAATTGTACATTCATATGCATGTATATAGTACCATAGAATATGTGTACTGAAACTTCTTCAAAATTAAAATATAAAAGAAATAAAACAATTACAAACTAAAAAGAAACCAGATTTAGGGGGGGCTAAAACCCTAAACCTGCGGAGGTCTTTAGTCGCGGTTGGCCAGGAGAACCGCGACTAAAGGTCCTCCGCCCCAACGGACTGCTGGCTGCCACTTGGACGTGCCTTTAGTCGTGGTTCGTAAGCAACCGCGACTAAAAGGGGGCCTTTAGTCGCGCTTAATTAGTCCCGGTTGCGCAACCGCGACTAATGGCAGTTGCGAACCGGGACTAAAACCCTTTTTTTCTACCAGTGTACTTCTGTTTATTTTTCTGTAATGTTTTATACGTTGTAGCTTTATAGAAGAGATGATATATAACTTTTAAAACTACCAAACCTAGTGTTTAATGAATTCTACCAAATTGAGATTTTTTAGTTCCTGCATATTCTTGGTTCAACTCTCAATGGCCAACCATATATCCATTAATATATGTGTCAGTTTCGCTTTGTGTTCACATAATTGGCACATAGCCGTGACTTACATAAATCTAGATAAAATTGTTCCTATAATATTACAAAACAAATTATTCATAAAATATTTCAGAATAAATAAAATTCAAATTATTGCGCAAAAATAAGGGTATAAGTATTTTTTCACACCTTTGTACTATATACTTCTGCAATGGCATTGCTTCCCGGATTTTATTATGCCCAACAGATTTCCTTTTGAAGCATCTATTGTTGTGACCACACTCATAGTCATGAACGTACATTGGATTAAAGCGTGGCAATGTTTCTAGTGATCTTTATTTTAATGTTATGTGTCTCCCTCAATTGTATGTCTATTATTTTCCCTATGTTTGGTCTCATGTACATGAGTTTCGGCAAAAAATTGCTTTTTTACCTTTGCAGTTTGAAAATAATTAAGAGTAATATTTTCGATCGGTCAAGTAGAATTCTGCGAACCTTATCATGATAATCCATAGTTCATGTTTTTGGCGTCAGTCTTCATTCTCAGGTACATGTTCCACCGAGTTGCAATATTTTCTTTTTTTAAGCGATTCTTTTTTCTCATGTCCATTTGGAGTTGCATGGACACATGAAGAGAAAGTTTAAAATTTTTGGTCACACTTGATATGTCTCACCATTTTTGTAGCTTGGTAAGTAATATAGTTAAACAATATAGTTGTTTTTGCTAACACAATAGAATTTTGTTTGCCATACCATGTGCTTGAGTTGACACGCACACGTCTAGTTCCTTTGGGAAAGAGAAGCGGTGCGTATCCCCCGGGGATCAAATCCCCGATTGCCCGGGTCGCCAGCCGTTCGATGCCAAGTTAATCACCGTCTGATTTCGGTCAACGCTTCCCTCTCGCGAAAAAGAACACCCCACCGAAGGAAAATTTCCCTCCTCTCCCGATCCTCACGCACGACCATGCAGCAAGAAGGACGATGTCGAGCTCGGCTTCTAGCACCGTTGCCCCGGTGCAGCATCTTAGCTCTGTCGGAGCACCGTCGAGCGCGCCAGCAGCACCGCCGTCCGCACCGGAAGCACAACTGCGCCTCGCATGTAGCACAGTCGTCCAGGCCCATAGCATCGCCGCCAGCCTGTGTAGCACCGCCGCGGACCTCGCCGGCCACCTTGCAGCAAGGCATCGCCCCGATTTGTAGCAAGCACTGCCGCCGATTGTAGCAACATCCGCCGCCCTTTGTCGCAGCCGCCGGCACCATACCTAGCAGACACGGACGTTGTTTTAGCCGACGCTGCCGCTCTTTGTAGCGGCCGCACCGGCGCCATACGTAGCAGACGCCGGCGACATACGTAGCATAACCTGCCACCCCTTGTAGCAGCCGGCGCCGCCCTTTGTAGCAAACGACGCCGCTACCTTGTAGCAGCCGCCACCGCCATACGCAGCAGACCGCGACGTCGTTTGTAGCAGACATTGACGCACCTCGTAGCAAACGCCGACGTTGCTCACAGCAGACACCGCCGCAGACAACGGGCCACGCACACACCATCGCCGTCCAACATGGTGGCATCGACCTTGAATCCTTGATCTCGATCGCGTCGTGGGCGTGGAGGATAGGTGGCGCTCCTAGGGGAAGTAGCAGGGGAGGTGCGGTGGCGAGCTGCAGATGGGGAGGACGCGAAGACGCCACGGCAGCGTTTCCCTTCGGGAAAATATCTGATTTTCTATTCCTTGTCTGCCGTATATTTATATAAGACTCTTTCTGTTAGGAGATATATATATATTGCACGTATTGTGTAGGAGCAAATCTCTTATTTTCTGTTTCCCATGGAAGCAAATCATGCGAGTCTTTCTAGTTTCCTGCCTCTACACGGTTGGTCATAACCATTGAATGCGTAGATCAATCAGGTAAGTAATTCTTTTTTCTTGGAGACAGCGTCTTGTTCCTTTTTCTTTGAGATATGCGCTTTTGTTGTAACGGAACACATGTGGACTTGTATGGTTCTTATCGTGCCATCAGTTTACGTTTGTACACCTATATTGTTGTACGTAACACTTTCTATCTTTTAATCTCAGACGTTAAAATTAAAATCACCTGTTTATATATTTTAAGCATATGTGGATTAACCTGGTGCCTCGAAAATCACCCTCATTTTGCTTTTAGTATATAATAGATAGATAGATAATAGATAGACATCTACCACATATCACTATATTAGTGTTATAACAGAAATTGTATACAATTATATCATAGCAATTTCATTAAAAAAAAACTTACCTATGGCCTTATGTGCAAGGACCTCAAGCCGGGACACCAAGGGCGCGTTTGGTTCACGTTTCCGTGGAGCCAGGCCCCAAAACAATGCATGTTCTTGGCCTTGTGGAGCCTGATCCATTTGAAACGGTGCAAAAACGGTGTTCCCACTTCGTTTGGTGGCCTGGACTGAAATTTCTGGGCTGTGAAGTGATTTTAGGCTAGTTGTTTGGTTGTGGCTGCGTCCTGCATGGATATGAGGCTGCTATGTGAGGGTCCAACAACCTGACACTGAAAACCAAGGAAATCTTCATGCGGTTTCGTTTGCAACGGGCCTGGCCCCGGAGAAACGCCACATTTGGGCGTAGCTGTGGAGCCTGGTCGGAGGCCCTTTTCGACTGCTTTAAGGTCCGTGTTGTACAGCCAGTTTTGGACCTTGTTGTTTCGTTGCCCACGAAAAAAAGAATCATTCTCACCCCATAGCAGTCTACCAACTTCCATGCAGGCTACCAAACGTGCCCCAGGGTACAACCATCCCTTCTCCTTGCACCTGCCAAGTAGTGCTTGAGAAGTCTTGTGATTCGGCAGACCTCACGACCCAGAGAAATGGCTTGCCGGAATCGCAGAGCCCACTTCGAAGCTCCTCAAGCTCGGTGGCGTCCAGGCTATAGACCATAGGACGTAAGGATGACTGAGCCAGATTGCTGCTGATCAAGCCATGCCATGCATGACGCGTCGCTGCAAAAGAATTTGGCGTCGCAGGCCTTGTTCAACAGCAGGCGGCCGTCATTGAGGAAGAAGGACGGCAGCGTTGGGCTACCATCTTCGCTCGCCATCTCGACTGTATGTATTCTGCCTCCTGTGGCTCCAGGTCACGGAAGGAGTTGATGAGCACGTCGTCGACTTCTTCAAGATTCTCGAACTACCGGATCTGTTAGAATTCATGTACGGCTGAGATTAGACCAGGTTACATCATCTTGTACTCCAAGTCTATATCCCTCATGTACCTCTATATATACCCCAAAGGGCCATAGCAATAAAACACACAATTCTAGGGTTCTTTAGTTTCTACATGGTATCAAAGCGCTTAGCCACTCACGCCGCCGATCCTAGGGTTCCTCACCACTTGCGCATCGCGCCGCTCTCTGGGAGATCTTCTCCTCGGAAGCGCGGCACCCGGCCATGATCAAAGATTTGATCGGTTCTTCGTTTAGATCCGAATTTCCAAATTTTATAGATCAGATCTGATTTAACCAAATAAATCCCCAATTCTTCCTCCAATGAAAATCTCCAAAATTTGTTCGGTGCATGGGGGCTCACAATCACGGCGACCCGGCGGACAAGATCCGTCTGGACATCAAGATGAGACATCCGGCAAGAGAGCTAGGTACTGCGTCTCGACGCAGGAACCGCGCATGCGCAGCGCACCATGGCCGGCGGTCGGTTACGGCCACACCCGAGGAGATACGGCCACGTATGCCGCACACGACCGCGGCGACACACCGGGGCATGTACATCGCCGGCTCATTCTCCGCGTGGGCATGCAACCACTAACTCAAGCAGAGATTTCTTCATCGCGTGCACATGCATGCATATGGGCATGCACGGTACTCCTAGCAAGGTATGACTTGACGCAAATCTAAACGCGGTTATCTACATCGAGCCACCACACATGCATGTGCAGCCTCTACAAATACTTCGCTACATTGACGCCGAGCCAGTCCGGACACCATGGGCTAGCACGCCGTCTACATCAAGCCGGTCTACACTGCATCAAACTAGACTTCATCGAGCCGAGCAACTAGGTAGAGTTGTAAAGTTGTATCACTGTATTAAGATCTACGTCGAGTTTTACATCATCAACTAGATCGCTAAAATCTACATCAACATGATCGATATCTACGCATATTTCTATTCTTGTAGACAGTGTTGGACCTTCAAATGCAGAGGTTTGTAGAACAGCATCAAGTTTTCCTTAGGTAGATCACCCGAGGTTTATCGAACTCAAGGAGGTAGAGGTCAAAGATATCCCTCTCAAGCAACACTGCAATTGCGATACAAGAAGTCTCTTCTATCCCCAACACGTCAGGTGTATAGGTGCACTAGTTCGGCGAAGAGATAGTGAAATACAAGTAATATGGATGATTATAAGTGGTAATTACAATCTGAAATAAAAATGATAGCAATCAAACATGTAGCAGAACTGGTTGTAAACGGTGGTTCAACGCTTAGAAACAAGGCCTATGGATCTTACTTTCACTAGTGGGCACTCTCAACAATGATATTACTGTGAATCACTCTCCGGTTTGATAATAAACATAAATTCACTGTGTAGGCTGCATAAGTATTTCTTAAAGTTCGTATTCCGAATCTATGGACACCCCACGCTGTCACTTTGAGCATAAAAAGATGGTACTAACTACACACCACATTTCATAAGTATTTCTGTAAATTAAGCTTAAGAAACAAACACGGTGTGTCCCTGGAGATCACATAATAAAACCACTTGAGTAGCACAATAGTTGAAGAATAACATCTACTTATGCAACTAGATTATAATGCTAATGATCGCAAAAAGATCATACAAGGAGAGATAGATAGACCATATAGCTACCGCTAAAGCCCTCAGTCTCGGGGGAGAACTACTCACTCCTCATCATGGGAGTCGTCAACGGCGATGAAGATGGCGGTGGAGTCGGTGGAGATGGCTTCGGGGGCAATTCCGCGTCCCGGCAGGGTGCCGGAACAGAAACTTCTATCCCCCGGATCTTGTCTTCGGCGGCAGCGGAGCTATTGAACTTTTCGTGGATGGAGGTTTATTGATTTAGGGTTCACGCGTCGGGAGGCTTATTATAGGCGTAAGGGCGAGGTCGGTGGAGGCCAGGGGGCCCCAGACCACCCCTAGGCGCGACCAGGGCCTAGGCCGCGCCTAGGCCTGGTCTGGCCGCCCTGTGGCGCCTCTTCGTCCCTCCTATGGACTTCGTCCTCGTTACGGAAAAAAAAACTTTGGTTTTTGTTTTGTCCAATTTCGAGAATATTTCCTGTACAACTTTTCTGAAATATAAAGCAGCAGAAAACATGGAACTAGCACGGTGGCATCTTTTCAATACGTTAGTGCCGGAAAATGCATAAAAATGCCAGGAAGTGTAAACGAAACATATAGCAATTTGTGTAAAATAAGCATAGAGCATCAAAAATTATAGATACGTTTTCAACGTATTAGCATCCCCAAGCTTAACTCATGCTCGTCCTCGAGTAGGTAAGTGATAACAAAAATAATTTTGAGGTGACATGCAGCAAACACAATCTTGATCAAGTTATCGTAAAAGCATTGTGAGCTGGGATCAAAGTACTCTAAACATAGGCACGATAGATATAATTCTAACAATAGAACTTAGCAACTATGTTACAACATGAAAAGTAACTCAAACAAAAGATCATGAATAATTGTGTACTGAAAGCAACTGGTTGTTTTTTTAGCATAAATAAAACATAGCAAAGTTGTACTCAGCTTGTCCTTAATGAAGTAGCAAAACATAAATGTCAGGACATCTTTAAAGTTCAAAGGGTGACTAGATACAAGTAATTTGAGAACAAGCAATAACATAATCATGAATAAATCAATAATAAATTTTGGGACTATGCATATTATACTCAGAATGACAACTATGCTCTCTTAATTGGTGCATAAAGCAAGAAGATGAAGACTCAACATAAAATTAAAAGAAAGGTCCTTCGTAGAAGGAAGCAAGATTAACAAGTTTTATAAACCTTCCAAAAAAAAGTATGGTACTCATTAGTTTTGAGCTCTCATTACCCCTATCATAAGCATTTTGAATGGTTAAAGTTAATGTGAGGGAAAATATGAGTTATATGCTTGACAAATCACAAGTTGAAAATCTCGTGCCACTTGAATACGAGTACCTAAACCTCATGCTACTCAACTAAGGTCCCAAATAAGTTCTTGTCATTGTAAGTATACATGTGTATCATTGAGAACGCCAATGGGGTACCTCCTGCCCCCTGATATGGAAGTACTCCTATTGATATAGGAGCAATCCCATACCAAAATGATACTCCCTCCGTTTCAATCTATAGTGCATATAGATTTTCTGCATTTGTTTCGTAATATAAGAGTATATCTGTGTTTATTTGCGAAGAACCCCTTCCACCGAGATGAGCTGAATAGCTGGAAATAAGGACTCCATAACGGGATCGAGGGATCGGGAGTATTTATGAGATCGTGGTTCGACTCTTTAGAGGCTTTTGTGTTAAAAAAATGAGTTGCGCTAATTACCGTGCAGAAAATCTATAGGCACTATAGATTGAAACGGAGGGAGTAAGACAGACAGATAATGAGCATCTCAGCAATCCTTTTATTTACTATGAGCATAGCTTTTTGTTGAAGATGCATCATAGAATGCTCAATATGGTTCGCTGTAAATTTCCACCATGAATGATGCATGGCTTAAATTGGCCGTCCATGCGTTTCTCGAAAATATATACAAACTCCATGGACTTACAAGTTTCCATTTTATTTCATCGCTAGGCATCCATAAACAAAAAGAACAGGATATCAACTAAATAGGAATAAGTGCAATGTTGAAAGCGTCCCCATGAAAGCATGGTTGTGCTAACTCCCAACTCGTAATTTGCAAGCATATAGACTTCATAAGATAATCACAATGGCTCAAGTTTATTAAGTGCAAGAAAGTAAATGTGTCATCAAGTTCGTGAGAGCTTTACTAACTAATTTTCTCATGATAAAATTTAATTTGGAAGATGAATAAAAACATGATGAATATACTTGGAATAGCAATAATGCTAATAGGTAGATATGGTGAAAACAATTGGCAAACTTTAGTTTATGGTGGTTGGATGCACGAGGAGAGATCATACTCAGTACAGGTGAAGGCTAGCAAAAGACTGGAAGCGACCAACTAAGAGAGCAGTAATTACCATAATAATGCATAGCGATAAAACATTATTAATCAAAGCATAAATTCATATTACAAGTCAAAAAATAAATGATCATTGACGATGGATCACCCCGTCAATGCCTACGTATTATAGACATGGGTTTCGGGAGAGAGCGACGATGGAGATTCCGGAAGCGAGATTAGGCACACGACGTACCCGGCTTCGGGTCCCCTCGGTGGAGGATCCCTACGTGCTGCTAGCAATCTAGTATATGATATAAGTATGTTTACAGGGTGTCATCGTAGGAGGAGCTATGTTGTCTATCTCTTCTCCCCTATCGGGTGCCCTGGCTAGCTTTATATATATATATATATAACCAGCCTAGGGCTTTACAAGAGTCATAGTCGAATACTTCTTCGGTTTCCTTCTTGGGCCTTTTCCATATTGGGCCGAGCCAGGTATACTAATAATGGGTACCCGAAGGGTATGCCCATGACAGTAGCCCTCGAGTGTCTAGGGAAGTCGAAGACTTGCGTAGAGACTCCAATCATAATCATCTCCGAAGTCGAAGAAATACAAGACGAGACCATTGATCCGGAAATATATCAAGTCAATGTCGTATATCATGATGTCGACGTTTCTCGAAGTTATTTTTCTATCGGGTGCGTGATCAGCGCTCCCGATGGGAGTAGCCCCGGGTCTATGGGCAGGTGTTTGCACCCAGGCATAGACTCAAGTTGTACTACTCGATGAATATCTTGACTATATTTCTGGGCGCATCCCCTCTTTTTATCGACTCCTGCTGGAAGACTTAATGAAATCCATGTGCTAACGATGGGAGTAGGTGATGGCGTGTATTTCACACGTTCGTTGGGCAACCCCAAGAGGAAGGTATGATGCGCACAGCAGCAAGTTTTCCCTCAGAAAGAAACCAAGGTTTATCGAACCAGGAGGAGCCAAGAAGCACGTTGAAGGTTGATGGCGGCGGGATGTAGTGCGGCGCAACACCAGGGATTCCGGCGCCAACGTGGAACCTGCACAACACAACCAAAGTACTTTGCCCCAACGAAACAGTGAGGTTGTCAATCTCACCGG
>NC_061514.1:304619217-304743211 GCF_022539505.1 Lolium rigidum
ATGCTAAAGCAAACTTAAGATAATTAGCTACCGGTATAACTTACCGGCATAAAATGTTGTAGGATAAGCAAAAGCGGACTTAAGGTTTTACATCATACACCCCGGCATACCGGGGTCAAATTTAACAAAGTCTGTTGTAAAGCAAACAGGAGCAGATAACTTGTTCAGGCCACGGGGGCATCAGGTGGAGCGGCACCGGCCTCAGCGTCTTCAGGGGGAGCAGCGCCGGCCTCGGGAGCTTCCGGCGGCACGTCCTCAGCAGCCTCATCTTCATCTCCCTCGTCTTCTTCTTCCTCATCGCTGAGGTAGTCCTTGACACCAGGAGGGGGAGGGATGAAGGTGCGGACCTCGGCATATTCAGCAAGCCGGTAGGCCCGGTCCTGCCGCTTCGCGGTGAGCGCCGGATCCGTGTCCGTGGGAGCATCTTCGCGTACGCCTTGAAGGGCATCCAGATTCAGATCAGGGTACCAGGAGCATGCGGAGCGCAGCGTCGTGTCAGCTCCGGCACGAGCCGCGGAGCATTGCCACTCGCGAATCCGGTGCCCGGCATCCTTGAGCCGGTTGGCAGTAAGCGTGATGTTCTCCGGCAGCTCCTCCTCAGGCCACAGCACCTTGAAGATTTGGATGGCGGCGTCTGGTAGGTCGGCAAGGAGCCGGTCGACGGAGCGCATGTGTTGAACTCGCGCGGAGAGGGCGACAAGATAGTCGTACCCCTCCCAGTGCGCGTCCAGATTGGGAAATTCCCGCGCCACCCGATCCTCCCTCACCTTCTTCACGGCGTAGACCTGGGATTCCGGGAAATGCTCTACAGGAAGAAGGAAAAAGCATAAACACAAGACACCGGCAAAAAGCATGTCGGAAGAACAAGGAACGAAGGTACATTTTCAGAAGGAGAAAGCTTATAAGCGAAAGAAGGGGCAAGGCAGGAACTTACGGAGAGCCAGCGCGTCAATCTTCATAACCAACCGATCGTATTCCCGGTGATCAGTGGTCATGGTATCAATGAGGCGCTCCGCTGCTTTCCGCGATTTCCTCTCCTCCTCCAGCTCTGCCGTCAGTACGGTGTTGGAGTTCGTGGAATCCTCCACGACCTCCGCCAACCCGGCCTCGGCCGCAACCCGGCGTCCTTCGAGCCCGATCGTGCCGGAGCGCGGCTTGCATAGCCTGTTCCTTCAGCTCCCTCAAGGCGGTCTTCTGGGCGTCCAGTGCCTCGTTGTGCTCCTTGAGAAGCTGCTCTTTCTCGCCTAAGTACCGGAAAGAAAGGTTTTAGCAAGCGACAATAGATGAAATGAAAAAAGGAACGGGTTAGCTGAAAAAGAAAGGATGGTACCTTGAAGCTTGGTAACCTGGGCCTTCAGGGCCTCAATGGTAGCTTCCGGAACAACTGTTAAACAAAAGGATGCGTAAATATCAAAGAAGGAAACATTCCGGTGAAAAGATGCCGGAGGGAAAAGAAACAAAGCAAACCTTGGCAGTGGCTGTGGGCCTCGGCAAGGTCCCGATGCTCCCACAGAAGCTCCTCAAAGAGTTGCTTCCAGGCGTCAGCAGATGCTCGTTCAAAGGAAGATGGTTGTGAGAAAGAAAGAAACAAGAGATCTTAACCCGAAACTCGGGATCGGCTATGCCGGTTTCGCGAGTTTCTAGTTGAAGTTTCGCGCTAAGAGCTACGCTCTCAACACGAAACTCGGGACTCGGGAGGATAGACAAGATCCGGAAAGAAAATAAACCGGCATCAACAAAAATACAAGAGGTTTAGCAAAACTTACCACCACGTTGTTGGTAGCATCGTACCATGCACTGTCAAACTCTTTCACGGCGCGTTTAAGCCGCGTGAAGTGTTCTTCAGTGGACCGAGGCCCAGCAGGGTCTGGTGCCGGAAGGCGGTCCTTTCCCAGGCCGCGGGTAGATGCGGAGATATCCGCCTCATTCCACTTCTGGGCGTAGGGGAGAAGGTGCCTGATGACCCACAAGTATAGGGGATCGCAACAGTCTTCGAGGGAAGTAAAACCCAATTTATTGATTCGACACAAGGGGAGACAAAGAACACTTGGAAGCCTTAACAACGGAGTTGTCAATTCAGTTGCACCTGGAAACAGACTTGCTCGCAAGGGTTTATCGATAGTAACAGGTTTATAGCAGATAGCGATAGTGAAATAACGACAGCAGAGTAACGAGAGACAGCAGTAGTGATTTTAGTAAACAAGCAGGATTAAAATATCGTAGGCACGGGGACGGATGACGGGCGTTGCATGGATGAGAGAAACTCATGTAACAATCATAGCAGGGCATTTGCGAGATAATAATAAAACGGTGTCCAAGTACAAAGCAATCAATAGGCATGTGTTCCATATATAGTCGTGCGTGCTCGCAATGAGAAACTTGCACAACATCTTTTGTCCTACCAGCCGGTGGCAGCCGGGCCTCAAGGGAAACTACCGGATATTAAGGTACTCCTTTAATAGAGTACCGGAGCAAAGCATTAACACTCCGTGAACACATGTGATCCTCACATCGCTACCATTCCCTCCGGTTGTCCCAATTCTTGTCACTTCGGGGCCATTGGTTCCGGACAGCGACATGTGTATACAACTTATAGGTAAGACCATAAACAATGAATATCATGATGAAACAATAACATGTTCAGATCTGAGATCATGGCACTCGGGCCCTAGTGACAAGCATTAAGCATAACAAGTTGCAACAATATCATCAAAGTACCAACTACGGACACTAGGCACTATGCCCTAACAATCTTATGCTATTACATGACCAATCTCATCCAATCCCTACCATCCCCTTCGGCCTACAGCGGGGGAATTACTCACACATGGATGGGGGAAACATGGCTGGTTGATGTAGAGGCGTTGGCGGTGATGGCGGCGATGATCTCCTCCAATTCCCCGTCCCGGCGGAGTGCCGGAACGGAGACTTCGGCTCCCGCGACGGAGTTTCGCGATGTGGCGGCGTTCCGGAGGGTTTACGGCGACTTCGACTTCTCCCCGTGCGTTTTTAGGTCGAGGCCGATAAATAGTCCGAAGGAGGGCGTCGGAGGCCGGCCTAGGGGGCCACACCACGGGGCCGCGCGGGCCCCCCGGGCCGCGCCGCCCTATGGTGTGGGGCCCTCGGCCTCCACTTCAATTGCCCTTCGGCTCCGTTAGTTTCCCGGGAAAATAGGGCCTTCTGCATAAATTCCGAGGTTTTTCCCGAAAGTTGGATTTCTGCACAAAAACGAGACACCAGAGCAGTTCTGCTGAAAACAGCGTTAGTCCGTGTTAGTTGCATCCAAAACACACAAATTAGAGGCAAAACAATAGCAAAAGTGTTCGGGAAAGTAGATACGTTTTGGACGTATCAGTGCCCCAGATCTTTGCCCGCGCGTTTCAGCTCAACGATCCAGCCTAGGAGGCCGGTAGGCTTGTCCTGGACAGCAGCAGCAGCAGGCCCGACGTGCAGCACCACGTCCCGCGAGCCACCTGAGGCGTCGCCCTCCACAGCCTTGCCACGGGAAGCCCCGGGCTTGAGGAACTTGGTGATCTTGGGGGTCTGCCGGCGCCATTCGCTTGGCCACGGAAGGTCCTTGGCTTGGCGGCGGTGTCGGCGTGGCCCCGGGAGGAGGAGAAGATACCGGCGCGAAGTATCCGGCGCGGTGGGGGAAGAGCTTGACTCGCTTCTTCTTTTTCTTCGGGGAGGAGGAACCGGAGGTTCCGCCTGCCCGGCATCTGTCTCGGCCGGCGCCGATGTTGCCGGCGCCGGTGTCTTGGGTTTCGGAGGGAGGTGAAGTCCTCCTCCGCGCGGTGATCGAGGAGGTGTTGGGGCCGCGCACCCCGAACTTGTAGTGCCTCCCGAAGGGGAGGCAGAGGCTGTTGCCGGCACCAGATGGTACCGGACTTGAGTGAGGAGGAGGAGTTGAGGTCCTTGCGGAGCCGGCGGAGCCCTCCGGCTTGGAGCCAAGCTCAAGCGCAGGACTGAAAGAGAGAAAAAGAGAGCGGATTGGAAAAAAGCAACCGGAAAGGGACTTGGTGAAGATGGGGAAAGCACAAAAAGGAAAGAAGAACTTACCCGGAAGAAACCGGCATCCGTTTCCGCTTGTAGCGCTTGGTGCTAACCTGCTTCCCTCCAATGACTTCGTCCGAGGGCGTTTGGCGGGGAGCATGGCTAGGGCCGGCGCCAGCAGCTGGAGGATCACTCTTCTGGCCTTCGGCCATGAGTTTGTCCAGAAACTCATCCCCAACCTCGGCCTGCAGGGGGGCACATGCTCATGGACCTGTGGGTTGACGCTGGCTGAGGGAGTGTCTACAGAATGGCAGTAACAAAAAGAATATAAGAAAACGAACAGAAAAGCTACCTCAAGCAAGGTCAAGTCATCAGACGAACCAGGCGGCTCCGGCGGAGACTTGCCGAGGCGCGAAGGCGGAGTCCGGCCCATCCTCGGATCCGGCCAATGAATGACGGGATCCGGATCGTACTTGTCCGAGAGGCCTCTTCCGGCAAGGGCCTCGCCGGTCCGAGTCAATCCGGGGAAGCGGGCCTTAGCCCGAAAACAAAGGAAAAAACAAGGATTAGTTGCGAGAATAAAAGTTACCGGTATCACGACCCGAGCCGCACAATTTCTTACTTCTTGGGATGGAGGATTTCCGGAGCCGAGAGGGCAAAGGCCCCACTCCCAGTCATCCGGCATGTCCGTTTGGCAGATTTGGCTAGCCTTTAGGACTACATCTTCCTTGCTCAAGGGCAGGCCGGTGATCTTGGTGGGATCACCGGGGCCGTACATCTCACTAATCTTGTGAGCGCGCTGCTGAACGGGAAGCACCCGGCGGCAGATGAAGGCACGGATGATATCGTCGGAGCAGATTTTGGTGTCCTTCATCAACTTCAACATGAAGCATACCACCCGGTTCGTCTCGCTGTGATCCGTACCAGGGTTGTACTGCCAGTTGGTCTTGGCGGGCGGCGCCGGGTTGAACGCCGGCAAGTTGATGAGGTCGGTGGCGCTCTTGTTCTTCACATAGAAGAACGTAGTCTGCCTCAAGCGGCAAGACTCGAGGCCGTTAAACTTAAAAAAGGGGCTCCCTTGGCGGGAGCCGATGATACAAGACCCGCATTGAACGGGGGGTTTGGGCTTGGGAATGTCCTTGCCCTGGACCGAGTTGATCCGGAGAGAGAAAAAGCGGGCAAACGTCTCGCGAGCGGGACGGATGCCAATGTAGCCCTCCATGAAGGCCACAAAACAAGAAAGATAAAAAACGGCATTGCCGGGAAGGTGGTGAGGTTGGAGTCGATAGAAGTCAAGGAGTTGGCGAAAGAAATCGGAGGCAGGAAGGCCGAAGCCACGCTCAAAATGAGCAAGGAAAACAACGACCTCACCGGGTTCGAGCACCGGTTCAATCTCGTCACCCGGAAGCCGGCGAGATGACTCCTTCCGGAATCCTCCTAGACCGGTAGAGCCGGTCGATCTCAAACCGAGTCACGTCGGAACCCCTCCAGGCTCCGCGTGTCTTATCCTTTCCGGAGGCCCGGCTAGATGTGCCGGCCTCTTGGTCTCGGCTAGATGCCAGATCCATCCGGGCGAGATCTTCGGTTAACCCGTCAGAAGTGCTACTGCCTTGATTACTAGAGGTGGTGGCAGGGAGAGACCCTTCGCTAGACATATGGATCTAGGCGACGTCGGGATCTACCAAAAACAGTTTTCCCCAAAGAGACCCTCGCACGAAGATCTACGAGTAAGAGGAAAAGCAAAATAAAGAAGGGATAAATACTCTACCGCCCCCAAGATCTAAAATGCAAGAAGATAAGAGATAGAGGTGCATCGGGCCTAACCTGAGGCGGCGGAGTCGCAAAAGAAGAGGTTCGCCGGAGATACGGTGAGCCTGCGGCCGGCGAGGAAGTCCGCCGACGGCGAGGTGAGGAAGAACTTGAGGAAGCGCGAATGCAGCGGATGCGGTGAGGGCGCTGGAGAAGGTTCCCGCGCGACGAAGTCCGGCGGAAGTGCGGCGTGAGTTCGCCGGACGACGGAGCTCAAGCAGGCAACGGCGGACGGAGAACGGCGAAGGCGCAGAGGCGATGAGCACTATGCGCGAGGAAGTGGAGAATGCGAGAAGAGGAAGAAGGAGCGGCGGTTGCGCTTATAAAGAAGAAAGGAGGTGGGCTGAAAACCGCTGGGCCGCGGCGGTTCGCCTCGCGGGCCGCGGCGGTTCGCACCATGGGCCGCCACGTGGCGGAGAGGTACACGCGAGAAAATAGGAGGCCACACGGAGGCACACACGGGATCCAAAACGGCTAGTGGGATCCGCAGTGGTGCATTAAATGGGCGCGCGGGAGTCGAAGCGAAGTGACAACTGACACTGGCGCGTCAGTCACAGTGCGCATGTCTCTGTCGCGCGCGGGGCCCGAGATATTCTCGACTTCGCCGAGGAGGCGTTAAATGACTAAGATACCGGAAGAAAAGATACCGGAGAATGACTTGAAAAGAAAGATAATGAAAATCCGGGCAAAGATGCCGGATCCAAGCCCAAGGCCGGATGGATTAAACCGGTATCCAAAGACATGAGAACCTGGCATGGTCTGTTGGATAGAATCCGCCAGACTATACCAGCTTCGGGGACTAATGTTGGGGGGATGACCCCGGTATGCCAAAGGCATGCCAAACCGGATGGTTTGAGCCATCAGGATACCGGTTAGATGTTCATGCTTGAAGTCTAAGATAGGCGTTTGGCTGAACAGGCTAAGCCGGTATCCTCGGAAGGAGGGATACCGGAACCGGATAGAAAAGGTACCGGGCCACCGGAAGGAAGAGCTTGTCGGCAAGGCTGGTCAAAGATCCTCTCCAGAGCTAGAAGACAAAGATGAGCTAAGCAAAGTAGCTTTAAACGAAGGGCTGACGATAAAGAAGAAGATGACGAAGAAAGAAGCCGGAGGACGTCGGCCTCCCTGATTAAAGAAGACCCCGGTGTCATCTATGATTAAAGTAGCTTTGTAAAGTAGCTTTGTAAAGTAGTTTGTCTAGTCAAAGATGCCATTAGGGTTTCTTGCACTGTAAGCCACCCTCTCCCCTATATAAGGAGAGGGGGCAGCCCTCCTTACGGGCGAGCAACGAGAGAGAGAATCAAAGACACGTAACTTGTGAGAATCAATGAACATGGTGATCTAGAGCGAGTTCTTCCTTGTGTCTTTCTTCTTCAACCTCTCGGCCTTGGCCAAGTTCTTGAGGAAACCATCCGGAAGTTCATCCCACCTGATCACAAACCCTCCCCCGAATCCTCTAGCGTCCATTCGGCCCCAATCTAAGCCATCCTATGGCATCTGCTCGTTCACCACGACGACAAATTGGAATTTGAAATTTAAACAAGTATATAAATATTATATGTACAAGTAACTACACTTGATAAGTCCAAATAAACAAATGAGTTAACTTTATTACAAATAGGATTACTTAATAATTTACAAGTTAGAAAATGAAATAGAAAATTACAAGAGAATAAAAAGAAAACCCTAAGACTAAACCTTCATCTTCTCAATCCTCTAATTCTTCCTTTCCCTGCAATAAAGGAAAACAAAACAAATACAAAAGAAATAAAAGTGGTTAATGTTAAAATGTTTGCCTCACCTTTGGTGAGGCAATGCTAAATATTGGAAACTAGCTACTGGGAACTAGGAACTTGTCCTAATCCCCAAATTTTGATTAGAGGGAGAAACACTTTTCTTAGGCAACATTAGGGTCAAATGGATCATTTAAGGGACAATTGGGCGACAATTGGATCGAGGAGAGGCAACACTGATCATGAAGGCAACACGAGACTAAGGCAATATGGGCATGATCCATTTCTCTTTCTAGACAGGCAACAATGCAACATATCAGTTCCCTCTAATCTAGCTTGTTTCCTTAAAACCCACGAATTCATCAAAATAAATCATTTGTGACATAGAAAAGTCATAATGATCTTACTCAAATATTTTGAAGTCATTTGCTGAATAAGCAAAGCTTAATTGCTCTCAGATGTGTGAATAATTCATACATAATTAAGCCATATGAATTAAACCATAGATGCAATATCATACACCAGCAAGTAATCCACTTGGTTGTATTCCAAAATAAAGGCCCACATGATTAAGTATAAGTATTAGCCGAAGCCCCACTAGGCCACTGGATGGATAAGAGAGAAAGGAAAAAATAGTGCTACACATGGATAAGGATGGCATCAATCAAAGCTTGCACTAGGTGGAAAGTAACCAGCATTGAAACTTGAACAATCACATGATGTCATCTGCAAGCAGCATAGTCACAACATGCACACTGTGTGCTGTCATACCCACATCCAACATCCCAAGCCTATATAAACAGCACAGCCACAACAAGCCAAACCATTTGATCTTATCAGCAAATTCATTCCAGCCATAGAATAGCATCAGTAGCTATAGAACAGCAAGAATCCCTTTTATTCTCCACCAACTCAAAGAAGAACAATAGATAGAACTTAGAAACCAGAATATGAGGAAGCAGATCAAGAAGCTAGGAGGAGGAGGAGGCTATCCACAAGAAGCAGGTTGATCAATAGACCAGAAGATCAAGATGTTCTACAACTGCAGGTTATTAGACAACAAATCTGCATATCATGTGTTCTTAGTTTGCATAGCCATCTCAGGGAAATAAGAGAAATAATACAAATCTAATAACTCCAACTACCCTGCAACTAGATCTGGTCTAGGAGGATTGGAAGGATTTATTCCTCTCAGTTCTGCATAGAGGTGCTATGCTGAATCATCATTGAGGGTAAAAAGAAAAGGCAGTATAGCATCTGTTCTTATTTCAAGTATGTGCCTCAGCCTATGCATCACAGGCTAAGCCAAGAAAGCAAGCCATGTCTGTTCTTATCAGTTTATAATTATAAAAAGGGGACACCAAGATCTACAAGTAAAATCTAACAACGCCAAAATCATTTCTTAGTTGCTAATGAGCAACTAGATCATACTCAAGACATTAGCAGGGCATCAGCTTGTGTATTCTAACACATCTACTTGTCCCATATCATTTGTGCACATGATTTAGTCATCACCATAAGCAGCCAGTATTAATCCATAAGCTCCAGAATTCTACTTAGGGTCCAGGACATTCATCCCAGGCCAACCAAGTAGGACCATAGTCGCAGCATAGTAATATAAGTATATATCTAAGCTCATAAGCAAGCCACTAACAACGCATCAGTCTGCAAGCAAATAATGATGCATCTCACATTTCCAAATTCAGTAATAAGATGTACAGGGGTATAGCTGAATTACTTCAGTTGACTGAACTGTCCAGTTCAGTTTCGTCAGTCATAGAATAAGCAAATCATCCAAAGTGAGGCCTTATAATTAGCATTTATAATTGATAATCAAACCAATTCTTAAGCCAACACTTCACTGAGCACAACAAGCACATACCACCCTTCATAGCCATAGAGAGTACAGAGAGTAGTGAGAGGGGAGTGAATTATCTCACCGTGATTGCAGCAGAGGTATAAGCACAGTAGGCGACGCCGGGGTTGCGTCCACGGCACCGTCCAGCCGGCGTCGAGGATGTAGTAGCAACAGCAGAGCACCACACCACTGTATCACCACCACAATACCAGCAGCTCCACCACCACTATCGCAGCATCACAGGCAGCAGAAGTACTACACCTTTACCCAACGTGAGTAGGCCATGGCGAGCCAGGAGGGGCGCCAGGGTTGCAGCAATTGCTACCGTCCTGCTAGCGCCAAGTAGAAGTAGAGAGGAGGGCAGTTATCGGAGCCGAGTGAGGGAGCAGAGGGACATCCCGAAAACGAGAAGACATGAGAATCAAATAGAGCAGGGGGTTTGGAGTTCAGGAGGAGGCGGAGCAGGGCCGGGAGCGGCCGGGAGAAGATGGCGGCGAGGCCACGCTAGGGAGCGTTGGGCGTGGGTAGGATTAGGGCGGCGCGCACGCATAGGGCGGCATCAAGGCGGCGGGTGAGGGCGAAGCCTCACCGGACAGCAGCAATGACAAGCAGCGGCGCGGGAGTTGGCCGGCGACGGCCAAACCGACCAGCGACCGCTAGGGTTTCTAGGTTTGGGGGCGGACGAGGAAGAGCTGGAAAATCAAATCGAGTTGGAGGAGGTTGTAGGACTCATCGAGGCGGACGAAAGCCCTAACTCACCGGTGACAAAGAGGACAGGGAGCAGCCGGCGGCGAGCGGCGACGCCACGCCATCGCCAGGAGCTCGAGGGCGTCGTGTGCGTGAGACGAGAGAGAGGAGAAGAGTGCTGGGGGTCGGTGGCCAAGCGGGTCTGGTCCACTCGACCTAACCCAACCAGGTTGGGCCGGACCTGGTTGACCAGGCCTTGGGCCAAACCATTGGGCCATTTGGTCCAATAATTTTTCTTTTCTTTTCTTCTTTATTTCCTTTCCTATAAGATTTTATCTTTTAAAAGTTAAGTAAATATCAACCAATAAATAAAAGTGAGTAATAGAAAATTACCTCTATAACAATATATAACAAATATATTAAAACTAAAGGAACAATAATTTAGAGTTTTCTCTAAAATTTTAAGAAGAGTAATTTTAAACCTTAAACAATTAAAACCTAAAAACTAAGCTTATAATTTCTTGTTTCAATTCTTCACATAAAGAAAATATTAAATATTACTTCACATTAAGATGCCATATAAAACAACAAATATTTCTTGCGGGTTGTGTCTAATCCTATGAAAATCCTAATTGATCATTACTTCAATTATTAATTAAAACCCTAAACCCTAATAGTATTTATCGTATTTAAGACTTTTGAAAATAATATAGTGTTAAATACATTATTACTTCTATCTCAAATTTAATAATAATCTCTACCAATTATTATGTTAATAATGAAATCAAAATTTAGAAACCTTAATTCTAATATAAACAAGAATCTTGGTCCCATCATTTTATGTGATCATCCTAAAATAGTTCCAATCCTAAAACCCTAGGGGTTTAGCTCATGTGATCATATCCACTTCACCTTTACATGTAAGACCTTAATAAACAACCAATGAGTGCATACTCATGATCCACTAAAATAAAACTTGGAACAATTCACATGAGACCATCATTTCATGTCTTTATTTTTGGTTAAGACCTATATGATCCACTAATGCCACCTAGATATAAACCCTAGCTTGATACCACATGTTAGCACCATTGATCATCAATCCTAAATACCACACCATTAAGATCAACCTCAATCATCCAATCCTAGTAAAACCATAAGATAAACCCTAGTATCAACCTTGTGTAACAATTCACATCACATGCTCCTATCCAACTAAACCCTACTTAGTAAAGCAAATGTAAAGCCATAGTAAACCTAATAGCAAACCTATGGAACTATCTTAATAACCATCCTTTAATATGGTGTATATGGGAAACCATAGTAATAACCCTATCAATACTTGCTACATATAAACCCATTCTACTTAAAGAACTCAACTAGTTCCTATTAGTGAACTAAAGGAATTCAATAGTAAACCCTAGAAGCCTTAGCACCTATGTATAGTAGTTCATATTCTTATTTAACCTGTTCTTCAAAAGTTATTCTTTTGAAGTACAAATGTCAAACAAACCATAGAAGCCATAGTTCTTCTTTGAAATACTAAATATTTCTTAAACAACATGTTCTTCAAAAGCTATTCTTTTGAAGTATAGTATAAGTAATCATCAACCATGATCTGTAGAACTTAAAATTGACCACTGTTCTTTACATATTGTTCCACCACTATTCTTTATGTGTAAGATTGTAATGATGTCATATATCACTTGTTAAGATGTTAATTTAACCAAACCCTAATAAGAACCTTGTTTGAGAACCATCCTAAAAGTGCAACCAACCCTAAAGAAATCTTTTCAACTCATACATCCTAAATCATCGAGGTTAGGTTACGCTCGGGACGATTGCATCTCATACTATGCATTATAGCATCTTTGCCAGTTCTTTAAACATTGTCCTTACCGGACGATGATGGTATTTCAGAATTTGGAGTTATCACGTATCGAAGCTTTTGCCTGCATAATCTTGCAGTCAAGAAAGGCAAGTTCATCGCTTGCTCATGTCATTTGATTATTTTTATCAAACTATATGCAAAGTACTATACTTATCACTCATGCATTGAAAAGCAAAGTATTATTTTACAATTATGAATATGACTATGTGGTGGGCAATGGAACCATGGTATGTGTTGATATGGTGGAGGTTCCATTGCATGGGTTATATCACCCTAGGATTAAGTACCAATGCCGTCCAGTGATTCTAGCGCCGTACATATCGCGTTATCCATAAGATCTATAATGGCTCTGGGGAAGTCAGCTGTATCTTTTCCCTTCTGCACGCCAACGGATTGGTAGAGCCGGCGGGGTGTTGGAGGCACCTGCCGTAGGTTGGGATGGCCTTTTAAATCCCCATCCATTAGTGATGATGGCTCTACGATCTATGAAGGATTGTCCAAAGTACACCATGAGTAAAGCCGTATTATCGGGGGAAGTCTACTGGAGGTGTGCGGGTGGACAAAAGGGTGGGTTTGCAGTCGCGGAGAAGGCAGTGATTGGCTTGGATCTTATACTGGGCCTCACACCAAAGGAAGTGTGGACGGGGACATACTCTCGGCCGGCAACATGGTTAAGATCTCTTGTGGGGTAAAGTAACGCACCTCTGCAGAGAGGTATCAGGAATTGTGACTGTCACTCCCTGTTCCGGGAAGGGAACTGCGAACACGGCAGGAAAGGAACTCCACGAAGTTCTAGTCAACCCGTGAAGACTGACGGGCATAGTTTTCAGAATAAAATAAACCTTTTGAAGAAATGATTACAAAAACTTTCATTGGCCTGTGACTTTCTGGTCTATGGCTGTAGCTAGTGCATGATACACATATTTCCTAATATGAACTTGCTGAGTACGCTCGTACTCATTCTATCTCGTTTGAACCCCCTTCTTAGATCAAGGCACCGAAGGAGAAACTACCGTGGAACTCGAAGACAAAGGAGTCAACTTCAACGAGATGAAGAATCCAATCAAAGAAGTCAATGGAGTCAACTTCTGCATCAGCTATAATGGAAACCTAGATTAGTAATAGAAGGGAACCTTTCCCTAATCCTAGCACCTAAGTAGCTAGAATTCTATAGCAAGCCAAGTAGCTCTTAAATTTGAGTTAGCAATAAGCTAGACTACGAGTCGTTCTTTTGGAGCTTTATTTGAAGTTTTACCTCACTGTAAAGTGGGAGGCTGTGTGGATCTTATGTAAACAGCTCATGTGTACTTCTATAGACATACCTTGGACTCGCATATGTTTCTGTTGTACCACTCTGAGGGATGTAATATGGGTGGAACTGTGTTTCACTTGTGTTATGTCAACGACTTGTGTACTACACCATGCAGTGGTACGCTGGGTCACCGCACAGCCCTAGGTGGTGCGGCCAAGAGTGGCTGCCCCCTCCCTCTCCTCCTCATTATATAGGTGGAAATCCCCAAGAGTTGTAGTCCAAGTCTTCGAATAAGACCCCAACAACAAAACCTCCCATAGGTGGGAAACCTACTCAAGGGGGAGTCCTACCCAAGGTGGGACTCCCACCTTTCCCTTAGGTGGGGTGGCCGGCCACCTATGGTGGAGTCCACCTGGGACTCCACCCTTTAGGGTTTGGCTGGCCATGCAAGGTGGAGTCCCTTCGGGACTCCACTTTCCATGGTGATTTATTCCGGACTTTTCTAGAACCTTCTAGAACCTGCCATAAATGCATCGGATCATTTCCAAACTTGGAATATGACTTCCTATATATGAATCTTATTCTCCGGACCATTCCGGACCTCCTCGTGATGTTCTGGATCCCATCCGAGACTCCGAACAAAACTTCGAACTCCATTCCTTATTCCATATCTACTTAAACGACATCAAACCTTAAGTGTGTCACCCTACGGTTCGCGAACTATGTAGACATGGTCGAGATCTCTCTCCGACCAATAACCAATAGCGGGATCTGGAGATCCATAATGGCTCCCACATATTCAATGATGACTTAGTGATCGAATGAACCATTGATGCGTGTAGTTGACACGTCCGTTGGGAACCCCAAGAGGAAGGTGTGATGCGCACAGCGGCAAGTTTCCCTCAGTAAGAAACCAAGGTTTATTCGAACCAGTAGGAGTCAAGAAGCACGTGGAAGGTTGATGGCGGCGGGATGTAGTGCGGCGCAACACCAGAGATTCCGGCGCCAACGTGGAACCTGCACAACACAACCAAAGTACTTTGCCCCAACGAAACAGATGAGGTTGTCAATCTCACCGGCTTGCTGTAACAAAGGATTAACCGTATTGTGTGGAAGATGATTGTTTGCGAGAAAACGAGTAGAACGATATTGCGAGTAGATTGTATTTCAGTATAGAGAATTGGACCGGGGTCCACAGTTCACTAGAGGTGTCTCTCCCATAAGATAAACAGCATGTTGGGTGAACAAATTACGGTTGGGCAATTGACAAATAAAGAGGGCATGACCATGCACATACATATTATGATGAGTATAGTGAGATTTAATTGGGCATTACGACAAAGTACATAGACCGCCATCCGAGCATGCATCTATGCCTAAAAAGTCCACCTTCGAGGTTATCATCCGAACCCCCTCCGGTATTAAGTTGCTAACAACGAGACAATTGCATTAAGTATTGCGCGTAATGTAATCGGTGACTACATCCTTGAACATAGCACCAATGTTTTATCCCTAGTGGCAACAAGCACATCCATAACCTTAGAGGTTCTTGTCACCCCTCCAGATTCACGGAGACATGAACCCACTATCGAGCATAAATACTCCCTCTTGGAGTTACTAGCATCAACTTGGCCGGAGCATCTACTAATAACGGAGAGCATGCAAGATCATAAACAACACATAGACATGAATTGATAATCAACATAACAAGTATTCTCTATTCATCGGATCCCAACAAACGCAACATATAGAATTACGAGATAGATGATCTTGATCATGTTAGGCAGCTCACAAGATCCGACAATGAAGCACAATGGGGAGAAGACAACCATCTAGCTACCGCTATGGACCCATAGTCCAGGGGTAGACTACTCACACATCACTCCGGAGGCGACCATGGCAGCGTAGAGTCCTCCGGGAGATGATTCCCCTCTCCGGCAGGGTGCCGGAGGCGATCTCCTGGATCCCCCGAGATGGGATCGGTGGCGGCGGCGTCTCTGGAAGGTTTTCCGTATCGTGGCTCTCGGTACTGGGGGTTTCGCGACGGAGGCTTTAAGTAGGCGGAAGGGCAGGTCAGGAGGCGGCACGAGGGCCCCACACCACAGGGCCGCGTGGCCAAGGGGGGGGCCGCGCCGCCCTAGGGTGTGGCCACCTCATGGCCCCACTTCGTCTCCTCTTCGGACTTCTGGAAGCTTCGTGGCAAAATAGGACCCTGGGCGTTGATTTCGTCCAATTCCGAGAATATTTCGTTACTAGGATTTCTGAAACCAAAAACAGCAGAAAAGAGCAACTGGCACTTCGGCATCTTGTTAATAGGTTAGTTCCAGAAAGTGCACGAATATGACATAAAGTGTGCATAAAACATGTAGATAACATCAATAATGTGGCATGGAACATAAGAAATTATCGATACGTCGGAGACGTATCAGCATCCCCAAGCTTAGTTCTGCTCGTCCCGAGCAGGTAAAACGATAACACGAGATAATTTCTGGAGTGACATGCCATCATAACCTTGATCATACTATTTGTAAAGCATATGTAGTGAATGCAGCGATCAAAACAATGTATATGACATGAGTAAACAAGTGAATCATAAAGCAAAGACTTTTCATGAATAGCACTTCAAGACAAGCATCAATAAGTCTTGCATAAGAGTTAACTCATAAAGCAATAATTCATAGTAAAAGCATTGAAGCAACACAAAGGAAGATTAAGTTTCAGCGGTTGCTTTCAACTTGTAACATGTATATCTCATGGATATTGTCAACATAGAGTAATATAATAAGTGCAATAAGCAAATATGTAGGAATCAATGCACAGTTCACACAAGTGTTTGCTTCTTGAGGTGGAGAGAAATAGGTGAACTGACTCAACATTGAAAGTAAAAGAATGGTCCTCCATAGAGGAAAAGCATCGATTGCTATATTTGTGCTAGAGCTTTGATTTTGAAAACATGAAACAATTTTGTCAACGGTAGTAATAAAGCATATGTATCATGTAAATTATATCTTACAAGTTGCAAGCCTCATGCATAGTATACTAATAGTGCCCGCACCTTGTCCTAATTAGCTTGGACTACCGGATCATCACAATGCACATGTTTTAACCAAGTGTCACAAAGGGGTACCTCTATGCCGCTTGTACAAAGGTCTAAGGAGAAAGCTCGCATTGGATTTATCGCTATTGATTATTCTCAACTTAGACATCCATACCGGGACAACATAGACAACGAGATAATGGACTCCTCTTTTATGCATAAGCATGTAACAACAATTAATAATTTTCTCATATGAGTTTGAGGATATTTGTCCAAAAGCTGAAACTTCCACCATGGATCATGGCTTTAGTTAGCGGCCCAATGTTCTTCTCTAACAATATGCATGCTTAACCATAAGGTGGTAGATCGCTCTTACTTCGGACAAGACGAACATGCATAGCAACTCACATGAAATTCAACAAAGAGTAGTTGATGGCATCCCCGAGTGAACATGGTTATCGCACAACAAGCAACTTAATAAGAGATAAAGTGCATAATTACATATTCAATACCACAATAGTTTTTAAGCTATTTGTCCCATGAGCTATATATTGCAAAGGTGAATGATGGAATTTTAAAGGTAGCACTCAAGCAATTTACTTTGGAATGGCGGAAAATACCATGTAGTAGGTAGGTATGTGATGTCTACGCCCCCTCCTTTTCCTGTAGACAGTGTTGGGCCTCCAAGAGCAGAGGTTTGTAGAACAGCAGCAAGTTTCCCTTAAGTGGGTCACCCAAGGTTTATCGAACTCAGGGAGGAAGAGGTCAAAGATATCCCTCTCATGCAACCACTGCAACCACAAAGCAAGAAGTCTCTTGTGTCCCCAACACACCTAATAGGTGCACTAGTTCGGCGAAGAGATAGTGAAATACAGGTGGTATGAATAAGCAGTAGCAACGGCACCAGAAAAGTGCTTTGCCCAGGACAGTAAACAAGCAGTAGTAACGCAGCAGTAGTAACGCAGTAAAACAGTAAACAAACAGTGATTTCAGTATTTAGGAACAAGGCCTAGGGATTACACTTTCACTAGTGGACACTCTCAACATTGATCGCATAATAAATAACTCTTTCTCATATGTGCTACATACACTCTTTTGTTGGATGATGAACACATTGCGTAGGATTACACGAACCCTCAATGCCGGAGTTAACAAGCTCCACAATTCAATGTTCATATTTAAATAACCTTAGAGCATAATAGATCATTGCAAAATAAACCAAGAACTAACATAGTGCACACACCGTCCACATTACACTATGAAGGAGGAATAGATCACATCAATACTATCATAATGATAATTAACTCCACAATCTACAAGAGATCATGATCATAGCCTACGACAAGAACCACATGGTGCACACACTAGTCACCTTTACACCATGCAGGAGGAATAGACTACTTTAATAACATCACATGAGTAGCACACAACTAGCAGCGATACAAAGCTCATCATATGGATCTCAATCATGTAAAGCAGCTCATGAGATCATTGTATTGAAGTACATAGGAGAGAGATTAACCACATAGCTACCGGTACAGCCCCGAGCCTCGATGGAGAACTACTCCCTCCTCATGGGAGCAGCAGCGGTGATGAAGATGGCGGTGGAGATGGCAGCGGTGTCGATGGAGAAGCCTTCGGGGGCACTTCCCCGTCCCGGCGGCGTGCCGGAACGGAGACTCCTGTCCCCCGGATCTTGGCTTCGCGATGGCGGCGGCTCCGGAAGGTTTACGTGGGTTTCGTCGAACGTGATAGGGTTTTCGCGACGGAGGCTTTAAACAGGGAGGAAGGGCAGCCTTGGAGGGGCCCGGGGCCACCACACCATAGGGCGGCGCGGCCCCCTCTGGCCGCGCCAGGGTGTAGTGTGGGGCCCCCAGGGCTTCCCTCTGGCGGCTCTCGGGTGTTCTGGATGCTTCCGGGCAAAATAGGAACCTGGGCGTTGATTTTGTCCGATTCCGAGAATATTTCATTACTAGGATTTCTGAAACCAAAAACAGCAGAAAACGAAGCGGCACTTCGGCATCTTGTTAATAGGTTAGTTCCAGAAAATGCATGAATATGACATAAAGTGTGCATAAAACATGTAGATAACATCAATAATGTGGCATGGAACATAAGAAATTATCGATACGTCGGAGACGTATCAGCATCCCCAAGCTTAGTTCACTGCTCGTCCCGAGCAGGTAAACGATAAACAAAGATAATTTCTGGAGTGACATGCCATCATAACCTTGATCATACTATTTGTAAAGCATATGTAGTGAATGCAGCGATCAAAACAATGTATATGACATGAGTAAACAAGTGAATCATAAAGCAAAGACTTTTCATGAATAGTACTTCAAGACAAGCATCAATAAGTCTTGCATAAGAGTTAACTCATAAAGCAATAATTCATAGTAAAAGCATTGAAGCAACACAAAGGAAGATTAAGTTTCAGCGGTTGCTTTCAACTTGTAACATGTATATCTCATGGATATTGTCAACATAGAGTAATATAACAAGTGCAATATGCAAGTATGTAGGAATCAATGCACAGTTCACAAGTGTTTGCTTCTTGAGGTGGAGAGAAATAGGTGAACTGACTCAACAATGAAAGTAAAAGAATGGTCCTCCATAGAGGAAAAGCATCGATTGCTATATTTGTGCTAGAGCTTTGATTTTGAAAACATGAAACAATTTTGTCAACAGTAGTAATAAAGCATATGTATCATGTAAATTATATCTTACAAGTTGCAAGCCTCATGCATAGTATACTAATAGTGCCCGCACCTTGTCCTAATTAGCTTGGACTACCGGATCATCACAATGCACATGTTTTAACCAAGTGTCACAAAGGGGTACCTCTATGCCGCTTGTACAAAGGTCTAAGGAGAAAGCTCGCATTGGATTTCTCGCTATTGATTATTCTCAACTTAGACATCCATACCGGGACAACATAGACAACGAGATAATGGACTCCTCTTTTATGCATAAGCATGTAACAACAATTAATAATTTTCTCATATGAGATTGAGGATACTGTCCAAAACTGAAACTTCCACCATGGATCATGGCTTTAGTTAGCGGCCCAATGTTCTTCTCTAACAATATGCATGCTTAACCATAAGGTGGTAGATCTCTCTTACTTCAAACAAGACGAACATGCATAGCAACTCACATGAAATTCAACAAAGAGTAGTTGATGGCGTCCCCAGTGAACATGGTTATCGCACAACAAGCAACTTAATAAGAGATAAAGTGCATAAGTACATATTCAATACCACAATAGTTTTTAAGCTATTTGTTCCATGAGCTATATATTGCAAAGGTGAATGATGGAATTTTAAAGGTAGCACTCAAGCAATTTACTTTGGAATGGCGGAAAATACCATGTAGTAGGTAGGTATGGTGGACACAAATGGCATAGTGGTTGGCTCAAGTATTTTGGATGCATGAGAGGTAATCCCTCTCGATACAAGGTTTAGGCTAGCAGGGCTATTTGAAACAAACACAAGGATGAACCGGTGCAGCAAAACTCACATAAAAGACATATTGTAAACATTATAAGACTCTACACCGTCTTCCTTGTTGTTCAAACTCAATACTAGAAATTATCTAGACCTTAGAGAGACCAAATATGCAAACCAAATTTTAGCATGCTCTATGTATTTCTTCATTAATGGGTGCAAAGCATATGATGCAAGGGCTTAAACATGAGCACAACAATTGCCAAGTATCACATTACCCAAAACATTTATAGCAATTACTACATGTATCATTTTCCAATTCCAACCATATAACAATTTAACGAAGAAGAAACTTCGCCATGAATATTAAAAGCTAAGAACACATGTGTTCATATGCAACAGCGGAGCGTATCTCTCTCCCACACAAGCATGATGTAATCCAATTTATTCAAACACAAACAAAAATAAGAAACATACAGACGCTCCAAGCAAAGCACATAAGATGTGACCGAATAAAAATATAGTTTCAAGAGAAGGAACCTGATAATTTGTCGATGAAGAAGGGGATGCCTTGGGCATCCCCAAGCTTAGATGCTTGAGTCTTCTTGATATATGCAGGGGTGAACCACCGGGGCATCCCCAAGCTTAGAGCTTTCACTCTTCTTGATCATAGTATATCATCCTCCTCTCTTGACCCTTGAAAACTTCCTTCACACCAAACTTCTCATAAACTTCATTAGAGGGGTTAGTACATAATCAAAAACTCACATGTTCAGAGGTGACACAATCATTCTTAACACTTCTGGACATTGCTCAAAGCTACTAGAAGGTAATGGAACAAAGAAATCCACCCAACACAGCGAAAGAAGCAATGCGAAATAAAAGGCAGAATCTGTCAAAACAGAACAGTCCGTAAAGACGAATTTTTAATAAATAATTCCGTTGCTCAGATCAGAAAACTCAAAACTAATGAAAGTTGCGTACATATCTGAGGAACACGCACGTAAATTGGCATATTTTTCTGATTTTTCTACAGAGAAAACAGCCCAGATTCGTGACAGATAGAAATCTGTTTCTGCGCAGAAATCCAAATCTAGTATCAACCTTCGATTAGAGGCTTCACTTGGCACAACAAAACACAAAACTAAGATAAGGAGAGGTTGCTACAGTAGTAAACAACTTCCAAGACACAAATATAAAACAAAGTACTGTAGCAAAATAACACATGGGTTATCTCCCAAGAAGTTCTTTTCTTTATAGCCATTAAGATGGGCTCAGCAGTTTTAATGATGCACTCGCAAGAAATAGTATTTGAAGCAAAAGAGAGCATCAAGAGGCAAATTCAAAACACATTTAAGTCTAACATGCTTCCTATGAAAAGGAATCTTGTAAATAAACAAGTTCATGAAGAGCAAAGTAACAAGCATAGGAAGATAAAACAAGTATAGCTTCAAAAATTTCAGCACATAGAGAGGTGTTTTAGTAACATGAAAATTTCTACAACCATATTTTCCTCTCTCATAATAACTTTCAGTAGCATCATGAGCAAACTCAACAATATAACTATCACATAAAGCATTCTTATCATGAGTCTCATGCATAAAATTATTACTCTCCACATAAGCACAATCAATTTTATTAGTAGTTGTAGTGGGAGCAAATTCAACAAAGTAGCTATCATTATTATTCTCATCATCAAATATAGGAGGCATATTGTAATCATAATCAAATTTATCCTCCATAACAGGTGGTAACAAAAGACTACTATCATTATAATCATCATAAATAGGAGGTAATTAAAGTATCATCAAAGTAAATTTTCTCCTCAATGCTTGCGGGACTAAAAAGATCATGAAAACCAGCTTCCCCAAGCTTAGAACTTTCTATATCATTATCAACAATGGTGTTCAAAGCGTTCATACTAATATTACTACCAGCATGCAAATAAGATTCCATAGGTTTTTTAATTTTCGCATCAAACAATCCATGTTTTAAATCAGGAAATAGCATAAGAAGCTCATTCTTGTCCATTATGCCAAACTAGCGTAAACAAGAAACAAAAAGATGCAATTGCAGGATCTAAAGGAAACAGCTTTGAGTACTTACGATGCGCCGGAAAATAGCTTAGTAGCCGGGATCCGGAGTGTGAGTACCTTTTACCTTTCCTCCCCGGCAACGGCGCCAGAAAATAGCTTGATGTCTACGCCCCCTCCTTTTCCTGTAGACAGTGTTGGGCCTCCAAGAGCAGAGGTTTGTAGAACAGCAGCAAGTTTCCCTTAAGTGGATCACCCAAGGTTTATCGAACTCAGGGAGGAAGAGGTCAAAGATATCCCTCTCATGCAACCATGCAACCACAAAGCAAGAAGTCTCTTGTGTCCCCAACACACCTAATAGGTGCACTAGTTCGGCGAAGAGATAGTGAAATACGGGTGGTATGAATAAGCAGTAGCAACGGCACCGAGAAAAGTGCTTTGCCCGGGACGAGTAAACAAGCAGTAGTAACGCAGCAGTAGTAACGCAGTAAAACAGTAAACAAACAGTGATTTCAGTATTTAGGAACAAGGCCTAGGGATTACACTTTCACTAGTGGACTCTCTCAACATTGATCGCATAATAAATAACTCTTTCTCATATGTGCTACATACACTCTTTTGTTGGATGATGAACACATTGCGTAGGATTACACGAACCCTCAATGCCGGAGTTAACAAGCTCCACAATTCAATGTTCATATTTAAATAACCTTAGAGCATAATAGATCATTGCAAAATAAACCAAGAACTAACATAGTGCACACACTTGTCCACATTACACTATGAAGGAGGAATAGATCACATCAATACTATCATAATGATAATTAACTCCACAATCTACAAGAGATCATGATCATAGCCTACGACAAGAACCACATGGTGCACACACTAGTCACCTTTACACCATGCGGGAGGAATAGACTACTTTAATAACATCACATGAGTAGCACACAACTAGTAGCGATACAAAGCTCATCATATGGATCTCAATCATGTAAAGCAGCTCATGAGATCATTGTATTGAAGTACATAGGAGAGAGATTAACCACATAGCTACCGGTACAGCCCCGAGCCTCGATGGAGAACTACTCCACGATACGTCTCCGACGTATCGATAATTTCTTATGTTCCATGCCACATTATTGATGTTATCTACATGTTTTATGCACACTTTATGTCATATTTGTGCATTTTACGGAACTAACCTATTAACAAGATGCCGAAGTGCCGATTCTTTGTTTTACTGCTGTTTTTGGTTTCAGAAATCCTAGTAAGGAAATATTCTCGGAATTGGACGAAATCAAAGCCCGGGGGCCTATTTTCTCACGAAGCTTCCGGAAGTCCGAAGGAGAGACGAAGAGGGGCCACGGAGGGGCCACACCCTAGGGCGGCGCGGCCCCCCTTGGCCGCGCGGCCTGTGGTGTGGGGCCCCCGTGCCGCCTCTTGACCTGCCCTTCCGCCTATAAAAGTCTCCGTGACGAAACCCCCGGTGCCGAGAGCCACGATACGGAAAACCTTCCCGGAGACGCCGCCGCCGCCGATCCCATCTCGGGGGATCCGGGAGATCGCCTCCGGCACCCTGCCGGAGAGGGGAATCATCTCCCGGAGGACTCTACGCCGCCATGGTCGCCTCCGGTGTGATGTGTGAGTAGTCTACCCCTGGACTATGGGTCCATAGCGGTAGCTAGATGGTTGTCTTCTCCCCATTGTGCTATCATTGTCGGATCTTGTGAGCTGCCTAACATGATCAAGATCATCTATACGTAATTCTATATGTTGCGTTTGTTGGGATCCGATGAATAGAGAATACTTGTTATGTTGATTATCAAAGTTATGCTATGTGTTGTTTATGATCTTGCATGCTCTCCGTTACTAGTAGATGCTCTGGCCAAGTAGATGCTTGTAACTCCAAGAGGGAGTACTTATGCTCGATAGTGGGTTCATGCTGCATTGACACACGGGACGGTGACGAGAAAGTTCTAAGGTTGTGTTGTGCTTGTTGCCACTAGGGATAAAACATTAGTGCTATGTTCAAGGATGTAGTCACTAGTTACATTACGCACCATACTTAATGCAATTGTACGTTGTTAGCAACTTAATGCTTGGAGGGGTTCGGATGATAACTCTGAAGGTGGACTTTTTAGGCATAGATGCGGTTGGATGACGGTCTATGTACTTTGTCGTAATGCCCAATTAAATCTCACTATACTCATCATGATATGTATGTGCATGGTCATGCTCTCTTTATTTGTCAATTGCCCAAGCTGTAATTTGTTCACCCAACATGCTTGTTTGTCTTATGGGAGAGACACCTCTAGTGAGCTGTGGACCCCGGTCCAATTCTCTATCTTGAAATACAATCTACTTGCAATACTTGTTCTACTTGTTTTACTGCAAACAATCATCTTCCACACAATACGGTTAACTCTTTGTTACAGCAAGCCGGTGAGATTGACAACCTCACTTTGTTTCGTTGGGGCAAAGTACTTTGGTTGTGTTGTGCAGGTTCCACGTTGGCGCCGGAATCACTGGTGTTGCGCCGCACTACATCCCGCCGCCATCAACCTTCAACGTGCTTCTTGACTCCTACTGGTCCGATTAAACCTTGGTTTCTTACTGAGGAAACTTGCCGCTGTGCGCATCACACCTTCCTCTTGGGGTTCCCAACGGACGTGCCAACCACACGCATCAAGCAAATTTACGGCGCCGTTGCCGGGGAGATCAAGACACGGCTGCAAGGGAGTCTCCACTTCTCAATCTCTTTACTTTGTTTTTGTCTTGCTTAGTTTTATTTACTACTTTGTTTGCTGCACTAAATCAAAATACAAAAAAATTAGTTGCTAGTTTTACTTTATTTGCTATCTTGTTTGCTATATCTAAAACACAAAAAAATTAGTTTACTTGCATTTACTTTATCTAGTTTGTTTTATTTACTTGTTGCTAAAATGGCCAACGCTGAAAACACTAAGTTGTGTGACTTCACAACCACAAATAATAATGATTTCTTATGCACACCTATTGCTCCACCTGCTACTACGGCAGAATTCTTTGAAATTAAACACTGCTTTCTTGAATCTTGTTATGCGAGAGCAATTTTCAAGTGTTAGTTCGATGATCTTGCTGCCCATCTTAATAATTTTGTTGAATTATGTGAAATGCAAAAATATAAAGATGTAGATGGTGATATTATTAAACTAAAATTGTTCCCTTTCTCATTAAGAGGAAGAGCTAAAGATTGGTTGCTATCTCTGCCTAAGAATAGTATTGATTCATGGACTAAATGCAAGGATGCTTTTATTGGTAGATATTATCCCCCTGCTAAAATTATATCTTTGAGGAGTAGCATAATGAATTTTAAACAATTAGATACTGAACATGTTGCTCAAGCTTGGGAAAGAATGAAATCTTTGGTTAAAAATTGCCCAACCCATGGACTGACTACTTGGATGATCATCCAAACCTTCTATGCGGGACTAAATTTTTCTTCGCGGAATTTATTGGATTCAGCTGCTTGGAGGTACCTTTATGTCCATCACTCTTGGTGAAGCAACAAAGCTTCTTGATAATATGATGATCAACTACTCTGAATGGCACACGGAAAGGGCTCCACAAGGTAAGAAGGTAAATTCTGTCGAAGAAACCTCTTCCTTGAGTGATAAGATTGATGCTATTATGTCTATGCTTGTGAATGGTAGGCCTAATGTTAATTCTAATAATGTTCCGCTAGCGTCATTAGTTGCTCAAAAAGAATATGTTGATGTGAATTTCATTAAAAATAACAATCACAATGATTCTAGGCCATACCACTGCTAATGGTAATTTTTATGGTAGATATGCTTCATCTAATGAAGAAAAGATGCTAGAAATTGAAAGATCCACCAAGAGCTTTATGCAATCACAATATGAGCAAAATAAATTGTTTACTAAAACTATGAATGAGCAATCTACCTTGTTGAAGAATATAGGGAATCAACTTGAAAATCTGAATAGGGAGATCTCGGGGTTGCAAACTAAACTTGCTAGTGCTGAAACCCGAATCTCATATATGTCTGCATCACAATCTTCTTTAATTAATAAAATGGCTGCTAAACCTGAGGATCTAGATGATAAAATTACTACTACAGCAAATGCCATTCAAGTTAGAATTAATGAGAATATAAGATTAATGGCTGAACTGCGTGCTAGGTGGGATAGAGAAGAAAATGAAAAACTAGCTAAAGAAAAGAATATAGCTAAAGTTTGGACTATTACCACCACTAGTAATGCTAATGCTACACATGTTGCTGCACCTCCTACTCATACTAATAAAAGAATTGGTGTTAGCAATGTTTCCACTTCTAATGCAAAGCGCGAAAAGCTGCTTGCTAAAGCTGCTGAAGCTGCCTTTGATAAAGCTGCTGAAATTTTTTCCAACATTGGGGATGATGATCCCATTGCTTTAGATTATAATGGTTTGAATTTTGATGATTGCCACATCTCTGAAGTTATAAAGTTCTTGCAAAAACTTGCTAAAAGTCCTAATGCTAGTGCTATAAATTTGGCTTTTACACATCATATTACAAATGCTCTTATAAAAGCTAGAGAAGAGAAACTAGAGCGCGAAGCCTCTATTCCTAAAAAGCTAGAGGATGGTTGGGAGCCCATCATTAAGATGAAGGTTAAAGATTTTGATTGTAATGCTTTATGTGATCTTGGTGCAAGTATTTCTGTTATGCCTAAGAAAATTTATAATATGCTTGACTTGCCACCGTTGAAAAATTGTTATTTGGATGTTAATCTTGCTGATCATTCTACAAAGAAACCTTTGGGTAAAGTTGATAATGTTCGCATTACCGTTAACAATAACCTTGTTCCCGTTGATTTTGTTGTCTTGGATATTGAATGCAATGCATCTTGTCCCATTATATTGGGAAGACCTTTTCTCGAACTGTTGGTGCTATTATTGATATGAAGGAAGGTAATATAAAATATCAATTTCCTCTCAAGAAAGGTATGGAACACTTCCCTAGAAAGAGAATGAAGGTACCTTTTGATTCCATTATGAGAACAAATTATGATGTTGACACTTCGTCTCTTGATAATACTTGATACACACTTTCTGCGCCTAGCTGAAAGGCGTTAAAAAAACGCTTATGGGAGACAACCCATGTTTTTACCTACAGTACTTTGTTTTTATTTTGTGTCTTGGAAGTTGTTTACTACTGTAGCAACCTCTCCTTATCTTAGTTTTGTGTTTTGTTGTGCCAAGTTAAGCCGTTGATAGAAAAGTAAGTACTAGATTTGGATTACTGCACAGTTCCAGATTTCTTTGCTGTCACGAATCTGGGTCCACCTCCCTGTAGGTAGCTCAGAAAATTAAGCCAATTTACGTGCATGATCCTCAGATATGTACGCAACTTTCATTCAATTTGAGCATTTTCATTTGAGCAAGTCTGGTGCCATTTTAAAATTCGTCAATACGAACTGTTCTGTTTTGACAGATTCTGCCTTTTATTTCGCATTGCCTCTTTCGCTATGTTGGATGAATTTCTTTGATCCATTAATGTCCAGTAGCATTATGCAATGTCCAGAAGTGTTAAGAATGATTGTGTCACCTCTGAATATGTCAATTTATATTGTGCACTAACCCTCTAATGAGTTGTTTCGAGTTTGGTGTGGAGGAAGTTTTCAAGGATCAAGAGAGGAGTATGATGCAACATGATCAAGGAGAGTGAAAGCTCTAAGCTTGGGGATGCACCCGGTGGTTCACCCCTGCATATATCAAGAAGACTCAAGCGTCTAAGCTTGGGGATGCCCAAGGCATCCCCTTCTTCATCGACAACATTATCGAGGTTCCTCCACTGAAACTATATTTTTATTCCATCACATCTTATGTGCTTTTTCTTGGAGCGTCGGTTTGTTTTTGTTTTTTGTTTTGTTTGAATAAAATGGATCCTAGCATTCACTTTATGGGAGAGAGACACGCTCCGCTGTAGCATATGGACAAGTATGTCCTTGGTTTCTACTCATAGTATTCATGGCGAAGTTTCTCCTTCGTTAAATTGTTATATGGTTGGAATTGGAAAATGATACATGTAGTAATTGCTATAAATGTCTTGGGTAATGTGATACTTGGCAATTGTTGTGCTCATGTTTAAGCTCTTGCATCATATGCTTTGCACCCATTAATGAAGAAATACATAGAGCATGCTAAAATTTGGTTTGCATATTTGGTTTCTCTAAGGTCTAGATAATTTCTAGTATTGAGTTTGAACAACAAGGAAGACGGTGTAGAGTCTTATAATGTTTTCAATATGTCTTTTATGTGAGTTTTGCTGCACCGGTTCATCCTTGTGTTTGTTTCAAATAAGCCTTGCTAGCCTAAACCTTGTATCGAGAGGGAATACTTCTCATGCATCCAAATACTTGAGCCAACCACTATGCCATTTGTGTCCACCATACCTACCTATACTACATGGTATTTTTCCGCCATTCCAAAGTAAATTGCTTGAGTGCTACCTTTAAAATTCCATCATTCACCTTTGCAATATATAGCTCATGGGACAAATAGCTTAAAAACTATTGTGGTATTGAATATGTAATTATGCACTTTATCTCTTATTAAGTTGCTTGTTGTGCGATAACCATGTTCCTTGGGGACGCCATCAACTTTTCATTGTTGAATTTCATGTGAGTTGCTATGCATGTCCGTCTTGTACGAAGTAAGAGAGATCTACCACCATATGGTTAAGCATGCATATGTTAGAGAAGAACATTGGGCCGCTAACTAAAGCCATGCTCCATGGTGGAAGTTTCGAGTTTTGGACAACAATCCTCAAATCTCAAATGAGAAAATTATTAATTGTTGGTATATGCTTATGCATAAAAGAGGAGTCCATTATCTGTTGTCTATGTTGTCCCGGTATGGATGTCTAAGTTGAAGAATAATCAATAGCGAGAAATCCAATGCGAGCTTTCTCCTTAGACCTTTGTACGGGCGGCATAGAGGTACCCCTTTGTGACACTTGGTAAAAACAATGCATTGTGATGACCCGGTAGTCCAAGCTAATTAGGACAAGGTGCGGGCACTATTAGTACGCTATGCATGAGGCTTGCAACTTATAAGATATAATTTACATGATGCATATGCTTTATTACTACCGTTGACAAAATTGTTTCATGTTTTCAAAATCAAAGCTCTAGCACAAATATAGCAATCGATGCTTTTCCTCTATGGAGGACTATTCTTTTACTTTCAATGTTGAGTCGGTTCACCTATCTCTCTCCACCTCAAGAAGCAAACACTTGTGTGAGCTGTGCATTGATTCCTACATACTTGCTTATTGCATCTATTATATTACTCTATGTTGACAATATCCATGAGATATACATGTTACAAGTTGAAAGCAACCGCTGAAACTTAATCTTCTTTTGTGTTGCTTCAATGCCTTTACTTTGAATTATTGCTTTATGAGTTAACTCTTATGCAAGACTTATTGATGCTTGTCTTGAAGTGCTATTCATGAAAAGTCTTTGCTATATGATTCACTTGTTTACTCATGTCATATACATTGTTTCGATCGCTGCATTCACTACATATGCTTTACAAATAGTATGATCAAGATTATGATGGCATGTCACTCCAGAAATTATACGTATTATCGTTTTACCTGCTCGGGACGAGCGAGAACTAAGCTTGGGGATGCTGATACGTCTCAGACGTATCGATAATTTCTTATGTTCCATGCCACATTATTGATGTTATCTACATGTTTTATGCACACTTTATGTCATATTCGTGCATTTTACGGAACTAACCTATTAACAAGATGCCGAAGTGCCGATTCTTGTTTTCTGCTGTTTTTGGTTTCAGAAATCCTAGTAAGGAAATATTCTCGGAATTGGACGAAATCAAAGCCCGGGGGCCTATTTTCTCACGAAGCTTCCGGAAGTCCGAAGGAGAGACGAAGAGGGGCCACGGAGGGGCCACACCCTAGGGCGGCGCGGCCCCCTTGGCCGCGCGGCCCCGTGGTGTGGGGCCCCGTGCCGCCTCTTGACCTGCCCTTCCGCCTATAAAAAGTCTCCGTGACGAAACCCCCGGTACCGAGAGCCACGATACGGAAAACCTTCCGGAGACGCCGCCGCCGCCGATCCCATCTCGGGGGATCCGGGAGATCGCCTCCGGCACCCTGCCGGAGAGGGGAATCATCTCCCGGAGGACTCTACGCCGCCATGGTCGCCTCCGGTGTGATGTGTGAGTAGTCTACCCCTGGACTATGGGTCCATAGCGGTAGCTAGATGGTTGTCTTCTCCCCATTGTGCTATCATTGTCGGATCTTGTGAGCTGCCTAACATGATCAAGATCATCTATACTGTAATTCTATATGTTGCGTTTGTTGGGATCCGATGAATAGAGAATACTTGTTATGTTGATTATCAAAGTTATGCTATGTGTTGTTTATGATCTTGCATGCTCTCCGTTACTAGTAGATGCTACTGGCCAAGTAGATGCTTGTAACTCCAAGAGGGAGTACTTATGCTCGATAGTGGGTTCATGCTGCATTGACACTAGGACGGTGACGAGAAAGTTCTAAGGTTGTGTTGTCTTGTTGCCACTAGGGATAAAACATTAGTGCTATGTTCAAGGATGTAGTCACTAGTTACATTACGCACCATACTTAATGCAATTGTCACGTTGTTAGCAACTTAATACTTGGAGGGGTTCGGATGATAACTCTGAAGGTGGACTTTTTAGGCATAGATGCGGTTGGATGACGGTCTATGTACTTTGTCGTAATGCCCAATTAAATCTCACTATACTCATCATGATATGTATGTGCATGGTCATGCTCTCTTTATTTGTCAATTGCCCAAGCTGTAATTTGTTCACCCAACATGCTTGTTTGTCTTATGGGAGAGACACCTCTAGTGAGCTGTGGACCCCGGTCCAATTCTCTATCTTGAAATACAATCTCTTGCAATACTTGTTCTACTTGTTTTCTGCAAACAATCATCTTCCACACAATACGGTTAACTCTTTGTTACGGCAAGCCGGTGAGATTGACAACCTCAGCTGTTTCGTTGGGGCAAAGTACTTTGGTTGTGTTGTGCGGGTTCCACGTTGGCGCCGGAATCACCGGTGTTGCGCCGCACTACATCCCGCCGCCATCAACCTTCAACGTGCTTCTTGACTCCTCCTGGTCCGATTAAACCTTGGTTTCTTACTGAGGGAAACTTGCCGCTGTGCGCATCACACCTTCCTCTTGGGGTTCCCAACGGACGTGCCAACCACACGCATCACTCCCTCCTCATGGGAGCAGCAGCGGTGATGAAGATGGCGGTGGAGATGGCACCGGTGTCGATGGAGAAGCCTTCCGGGGGCACTTCCCCATCCCGGCGGCGTGCCGGAACGAGACTCCTGCCCCCAGATCTTGGCTTCGCGATGGCGGCGGCTCTGGAAGGTTTCTGTGGGTTTCGTCGAACGTGATAGGGTTTTCGCGACGGAGGCTTTAAATAGGCGGAAGGGCAGCCTTGGAGGGGGCCTGGGGCCACCACACCATAGGGCGGCGCGGCCCCCCCTCTGGCCGCGCCAGGGTGTAGTGTGGGGCCCCCAGGGCTTCCCTCTGGCGGCTCTCGGGTGTTCTGGATGCTTCCGGGCAAAATAGGAACCCGGGCGTTGATTTCGTCCGATTCCGAGAATATTTCGTTACTAGGATTTCTGAAACCAAAAACAGCGAAAACAGAGCCGGCACTTCGGCATCTTGTTAATAGGTTAGTTCCAGAAAATGCACGAATATGACATAAAGTGTGCATAAAACATGTAGATAACATCAATAATGTGGCATGGAACATAAGAAATTATCGATACGTCGGAGACGTATCAGTATGGTGGACACAAATGACATAGTGGTTGGCTCAAGTATTTTGGATGCATGAGAAGTATTCCCTCTCGATACAAGGTTTAGGCTAGCAAGGTTTATTTGAAACAAACACAAGGATGAACCGGTGCAGCAAAACTCACATAAAAGACATATTGTAAACATTATAAGACTCTACACCGTCTTCCTTGTTGTTCAAACTCAATACTAGAAATTATCTAGACCTTAGAGAAACCAAATATGCAAACCAAATTTTAGCATGCTCTATGTATTTCTTCATTAATGGGTGCAAAGCATATGATGCAAGAGCTTAAACATGAGCACAACAATTGCCAAGTATCACATTACCCAAGACATTTATAGCAATTACTACATGTATCATTTTCCAATTCCAACCATATAACAATTTAACGAAGGAGAAACTTCGCCATGAATACTATGAGTAGAAACTAAGGACATACTTGTCCTTATGCTACAGCGGAGCGTGTCTCTCTCCCATAAAGTGAATGCTAGGATCCATTTTATTCAAACAAAACAAAAAACAAAAACAAACCGACGCTCCAAGCAAAGCACATAAGATGTGATGGAATAAAAATATAGTTTCAGGGGAGGAACCCGATAATGTTGTCGATGAAGAAGGGGATGCCTTGGGCATCCCCAAGCTTAGACGCTTGAGTCTTCTTGATATATGCAGGGGTGAACCACCGGGGCATCCCCAAGCTTAGAGCATTCACTCTCCTTGATCATGTTGCATCATACTCCTCTCTTGATCCTTGAAAACTTCCTCCACACCAAACTTAGAACAACTCATTAGAGGGTTAGTGACAATAAAAATTAACATGTTCAGAGGTGACACAATCATTCTTAACACTTCTGGACATTGCATAAAGCTACTGGACATTAATGGATCAAAGAAATTCATCCAACATAGCAAAAGAGGCAATGCGAAATAAAAGGCAGAATCTGTCAAAACAGAACAGTTCGTATTGACGAATTTTATCGAGGCACCAGACTTGCTCAAATGAAAATGCTCAAATTGAATGAAAGTTGCGTACATATCTGAGGATCACTCACGTAAATTGGCATAATTTTCTGAGTTACCTACAGAGAAAACAGCCCAGATTCGTGACAGCAAAGAAATCTGTTTCTGCGCAGTAATCCAAATCTAGTATGAACTTTTCTATCAACGACTTTACTTGGCACAATAAAACACTAAACTAAGATAAGGAGAGGTTGCTACAGTAGTAAACAACTTCCAAGACACAAAATAAAAACAAAGTACTGTAGGTAAAAACATGGGTTGTCTCCCATAAGCGCTTTTCTTTAACGCCTTTCAGCTAGGCGCAGAAAGTGTGTATCAAGTATTATCGGGAGATGGTGTATCGTTATTATGAGCTCCCCCATCCGTAGTGGTACTAAGGGCTTTGTCAATTTTAGGCCTATAATAATACTTCTTTGGTTTAGGCACTTTAGAGACATACATAAACTTTTGCTCCTTACCCACATAAGCTTTCTCCTTATATTTAAGAGAAGAAAATGTTGAACCCAAGGTTCCCATAGCTTTTTCAAGTTCATCAATCCTATTGATTTGATCATCATGGACAACACAAGTTCCTAGGACACTAATTCTTTCATCAATTCTTCCTAAGGATTTATCAAGTTCATCAGTTTTATCAAGTAACACTTCCAATTTAGCTTCAATACTTGGAAAAATTTTCTCTATGGTTTCCAATTTTTTCATAACATCTTCAAGAGAGATTTTAGTTTTAACTTCATCAACAGGAGGTATTCCAAATAGACTCTCAACAATGCAACTAGCTTCTAATGCAGGAGTACTTAGGAAGTTACCTTTTGCGAGACTATCAAGAACATACCTATTCCAGCTAGAGATACCAACATAAAAATTCCTGAGTAAGATAGTGGTGGAGTGTTTCTTAGTGCACCTATTATGGGCATCACTAATTCTATACCAAGCATCTCTTAAACATTCTCCCCCTCGTTGCTTAAACGTACGAACTTCAACTTCGGGATTACTCATTTTAGCAGTAGTAAATAAAGCAAACTAGATAAAGTAAATGCAAGTAACTAATTTTTTTGTGTTTTTGATATAGCAAACAAGATAGCAAATAAAGTAAAACTAGCAACTAATTTTTTTGTATTTTGATTTAGTGCAGCAAACACGGTAGTAAATAAAACTAAGCAAGACAAAAACAAAGTAAAGAGATTGAGAAGTGGAGACTCCCCTTGCAGCGTGTCTTGATCTCCCCGGCAACGGCGCCAGAAATTTGCTTGATACGTGTAGTTGACACGTCCGTTGGGAACCCCAAGAGGAAGGTGTGATGCGCACAGCGGCAAGTTTCCCTCGATAAGAAACCAAGGTTTAATCGAACCGGTAGGAGTCAAGAAGCACGTTGAAGGTTGATGGCGGCGGGATGTAGTGCGGCGCAACACCGGAGATTCCGGCGCCAACGTGGAACCTGCACAACACAACCAAAGTACTTTGCCCCAACGAAACAGTGAGATTGTCAATCTCACCGGCTTCTTGTAACAAAGGATTAACCGTATTGTGTGGAAGATGATTGTTTGCGAGAAAACGGTAGAACAGTATTGCAGATAGATTGTATTTCGGTATAGAGAATTGGACCGGGGTCCACAGTTCACTAGAGGTGTCTCTCCCATAAGATAAACGAGCATGTTGGGTGAACAAATTACGGTTGGGCAATTGACAAATAAAGAGGGCATGACCATGCACATACATATTATGATGAGTATAGTGAGATTTAATTGGGCATTACGACAAAGTACATAGACCGCCATCCGGCATGCATCTATGCCTAAAAGTCCACCTTCGAGGTTATCATCCGAACCCCCTCCGGTATTAAGTTGCTAACAACGAGATAATTGCATTAAGTATTGCGCGTAATGTAATCGGTGACTACATCCTTGAACATAGCACCAATGTTTTATCCCTAGTGGCAACAGACACATCCATAACCTTAGAGGTTCTTGTCACCCCTCCGGATTCACGGAGACATGAACCCACTATCGAGCATAAATACTCCCTCTTGGAGTTACTAGCATCAACTTGGCCAGAGCATCTACTAATAACGGAGAGCATGCAAGATCATAAACAACACATAGACATGAATTGATAATCGACATAACAAGTATTCTCTATTCATCGGATCCCAACAAACGCAACATATAGAATTACAGATAGATGATCTTGATCATGTTAGGCAGCTCACAAGATCCGACAATGAAGCACAATGGGGAGAAGACAACCATCTAGCTACTGCTATGGACCCATAGTCCAGGGGTAGACTACTCACACATCACTCCGGAGGCGACCATGGCGGCATAGAGTCCTCCGGGAGATGATTCCCCTCTCCGGCAGGGTGCCGGAGGCGATCTCCTGGATCCCCCGAGATGGGATCGGCGGCGGCGGCGTCTCTAGAAGGTTTTCCGTATCGTGGCTCTCGGTACTGGGGGTTTCGCGACGGAGGCTTTAAGTAGGCGGAAGGGCAGGTCAGGAGGCGGCACGAGGGCCCCACACCACAGGGTCGCGCGGCCAAGGGGGGGCCGCGCCGCCTAGGGTGTGGCCACCTCGTGGCCCCACTTCGTCTCCTCTTCGGACTTCTGGAAGCTTCGTGGCAAAATAGGACCCTGGGCGTTGATTTCGTCCAATTCCGAGAATATTTCGTTACTAGGATTTCTGAAACCAAAAACAGCAGAAAATAGCAACTGGCACTTCGGCATCTTGTTAATAGGTTAGTTCCATAAAATGCACGAATATGACATAAAGTGTGCATAAAACATGTAGATAACATCAATAATGTGGCATGGAACATAAGAAATTATCGATACGTCGGAGACGTATCAACCATTCACATACGATACCAATTCCCTTTGTCATGCGATATTTTACTTGTCCGAGGTTTGATCATCGGTATCTCTATACCTTGTTCAACCTCGTCTCCTGACAAGTACTCTTTACTCGTACCGTGGTATGTTGTCTCTTATGAACCATTCATATGCTTGCAAGCTATTTAGACGACGTTCCACCGAGAGGGCCCAGAATATATCTATCCGTCATCGGGATGGACAAATCCCACTGTTGATCCATATGCCTCAACTCATACTTTCCGGATACTTAATCCCACCTTTATAACCACCCATTTACGCAGTGGCGTTTGATGTAATCAAAGTACCTTTCCAGCATAAGTGATTTACATGATCTCATGGTCATAAGGACTAGGTAACTATGTATCGATAGCTTATAGCAAATAACTTAATGACGTGATCTTATGCTACGCTTAATTGGGTGTATCCATTACATCATTCACATAATGATATAACCTTGTTATTAATAACATCCAATGTTCATGATTATGAAACTAATCATCTATTAATCAACAAGCTAGTTAAGAGGCTTTACTAGGGACTCATTGTTGTTTACATAACACACATGTATCAATGTTTCGGTTAATACAATTATAGCATGGTATATAAATATTTATCATAAACATAAAGATATATAATAACCACTTTTATTATTGCCTCTTGGGCATATCTCCAACACGTGTAGCTCAGTCGATGAAGTCTTCGAGTGCAGCGAAAAAGTCGAGCCAAAGTAGAAACCACCAAATAGCGAAAGTGGATGCCGCCAAATTGTTGATGAAGAAATAGCCGAGCCCCCCAGCGCTGCTGGGCTGATGTCATGATTGTTGCTTAGATGTCGTTTCGCATTTGCGATCCGGGGCGAAGTCGTTGTCGAGCCCCCGAGTATTAGTTGTAACATCGGAAGAAGTTGATGGAGTCGCGGCATCATGTAAGGTAAAGCCATTTAGGATGAAGCCATTGGCAATAATATAATATGAATCCAATGAAAAATTACACTATTGGAGATGAAATCATTTGAAGATTAAACCATTGAAGATTACATCATTAAAGATGAAGTTCCAGAGATGAATCCTAGATGAAATACTTGAGATGAATCCACATTGAAGATTATGCCATTAAATATGAAGCATATATTGAAGATAAATCCGTTGATATCATAGAGGATGAATCCATTGACCCGAAGAAAATAAATCCCATAATAATCATAGAAGATAAATCCACTGACCCGGAAATGCCTCGGATAGTATTGTATAAGAGTAAACTAGTAATATCCATATGGATGAATCCGAATAAAATAAATTCACTGACCCGAAGAAAATAAATCCATTAATAATTATCGATGATAAATCCACTGACCCGAAAATGCGTCGGGTAGTATTATACTAGAGGAACCAATGATAATCCGAGGAAGACAAATCCAGTAAGCCGAAGAAGATAAATCCACTGAGCTGAAGAAGATAAATTCACTAAGCCGAAGAAAATAAATCCACTGAACCAGGGGAGATATATCCAGAACCAACGAAAATAAATCCACTAAGCCGAAGAAAATAAATTCATTCACAGTATGTGAGTAATCGAGTGTATTTGTGGTAACGATGTAATGGGGCAACCCCAAGTGTCCGGTGTGACGAAAGTGAATAATAATTGATTCTTAGAAGAGGAACATTTAGCTTATTCATCGGCTATGACGGAGCCGACGTGCAAGCAGGTCGTGCAGGTCGAGCGGCGGACATAGTCGATGTAGTCGCGTGATGCCTGCCCGGAAATAGTCGATGAAGAGGACGCAGTTGATATGGTGGATCCACGACGGGTGTGCGCGCTGACAGTTCCGTGCTGGCAGGTTCACGTGGCAAGTTCGCCGTCGGTAATATCATGGAATCATCCCGTTTGGCTCCAGCTGAACCGATTCAGCACTTTGCCACTGCCTGCCTACGTACGTATCTTGTAGGTTTGCTGCATGGGAACTTCGCGTGTGTGTTTGGAGCCAGATCACCATGACTGCTCTTAGATTTGCTAGTTTTTGTGGATGCCGACGAAGCATAGTCGTTGGCGATCTCGCGGCCGCAGGTGGTGATGATCTCGCAGCCGCTGATGATGAACTCAATGGATCCCGGCCGGATGATAAAATCCAGTCGCCGCGATCCCCACGGTCAGCGTCAATTGACGAGGGATCACCTCGTCAATTCCTACGTATTATAGACTTGGGTTTCGGGAGAGAGCGGCGATGGAGATTCCGGGAGCGAGATTAGGCACACGACGTACCCAGCTTCGGGTCCCCTCGGTGGAGGATGCCTACGCGCTACTAGCAATATAGTATATGATCATAAGTATGTTTACAGGGTGCCACCATAGGCATGTTGTCTATCTCTTCCCCCCTATCGGGTGCCCTGGCTAGCTTTATATATACAACCAGCTTACGGTTTTACAAGAGTCCTAGTCGACTACTTCTTCGGGTTTCCTTCTTGGGCCTCTTCCATATTAGGCCGAGCCAGGTATACTAATAATGGGTACCCAAAGGGTATGCCCATGACAATCATAGAGGCTTTAGTTGACTGATTGTAGTCATAACATGGTATAAGCATGTGCCAAGTCAATCCAATAAAGCATCAAAGGAGAATACCACAATATTATGCTTTGTATGATGGAAACAACACATGATTATTTCAATAGCACATTATGCACTCTGAGCTATTTGAGACAAGTCATGCTACAACAATATCTACTAAGATATAATAAGAATAACATCCAACATGACATGCCAAAGTCTATGCCACATGTCAGACAAGCTTCCTTTTGCATCACTATAAGCATGAAAGATTTTACTCGTCTTCAACACCAATCAACTTATTTGAAACAACTCTCATAGATAATAATCAATAAAGACCAGAGAGCTAAACATATCTAAATAAAAAAAACTAACAAGCTCTGAACAAAATACGAATGGAAAACCAAGAGCTAAACGCAGTACTAGCAAACTAGAACACCCGTAGAACAATAAGAGCGAAAACTAGAGTGTTCTATGCAATGAAAACGGAGCGTGTCTCTCTCCCACACAAGAATGCTAGGATCCAACCATATGCTACAGCAAACAAAGCAAAACAAAACAAAACAAAAAGTTGCAAGAACAACACATAACATATGAAGTAATAAAAATATAGCGTCTAGAAAGATGACCTGATGCTTTGTTGATGAACAGGGGATGCCTTGGGCATCCCCAAGCTTTGACGCTTGTAACTCTTGTATATTTCTTGGGGTGACATGGGCATCCTCAATCTTGAGCTTTTGTCCATACTTCATCTCATTATATCATTCTTCTTGCCCTACACTTGAAAACCTCATTCATACAAAACTTCACACAATTCTTATCAGTAGCATTAGTGCAATCAAAATAACAAATCCACTTGGTCCAGTTCTAACATATATCAAACATCCATTAAAACATTAACTACTGTAGCAACTTCTCCAAAAAAGCTCTTTCTCTCAAAACAACTAAAAAGGAAACACATTAAGAGGAAAATGCAAATAGTGGCAGAAATCTGTCAAAATAGATGAGCAGGTAAAGATCGATTTTTTCGAAAATCCTCTGTTGCTCAAATTGAAAAGTAAAAAACTAACGAAAGTTAGATAATAACCTGGGGCATATGCTCAAAAATTTGAAGCTAAAATTACGTTATTTTAATGGTGACGTCACAGAATCTGTTTCAGGACATCAACAACTTCCCCAAATCTTTCTTTCTTCCTATTAGAGGCTATTCTTGGTGCAAAAACAAAATAAAAATGATAAGAATAGGTTATTACATAGGTAATAACTTCCAAGACTCAACAAAAGAAAAATTAAAGAAATAAAACATGGGTTATCTCCCAAGAGTGCTTTTCTTGAACGCCTTTCATCTAGGCTCATTAATTTGAGAAGATGCTTACATAAGATATATGAATTGACATAAAAGAGACATCAAGAAGCAAATTTAAAACACATATAAGTCTAACCCACTTCCTATGCATAGGAATCTTGTACACAAATAAATTCACAAAGAACAAAGTGACAAGCATAGGAAGATAAAACGAGAGGAACTTCATTCAGCATATAGAGAGGTGTTTTAGTAACATGAAAACTTTTACAACCATATTTTCCTCTCCCATAATAACTTTAAGTACCATCATGAATAAACTCAACAATATAACCATCACATAAAACATTCTTATCATGAGCCACATGCATAAATAATTATCACTCCCCACATAAGCATACTCATTCTTATTAATTGTAGTGGGAGCAAATTCAACAAAATAGCTATCATTATTATTCTCATCACCATAATCATCAAATATAGGAGGCATATTGTAATCACAATTAACTTTCTCCTTAATAGTATGTGGACTGAAAATATCATATTCATCATTGTAATCATCATATATTGGAGGCATAGCATTGCTACTAGCTTAGCAAATTTCCTCCTCTAAAGCTAGGGAACTAAAAAAATCATTGTCATAAAAACTAGCTTCCCCAAACTTATACTTTTCCATAGCATTAGCAAAAATGATGTTCAAAGAATTCATGCTAATAATATTGCTACTAGCATGCAAGGAAAGTTCCATAGGTTTTTTAATATTCTCTTCAAACACCTCATGTCCTAACTCAGAATAAATACTATAAAGCTCTCTAATTTTGTTGTTGTTTTCCATTAAGCCTAACTAGTGAAAATAAAAACAAGAAACGAAAAGATATAATTGCAGAATCTAAAGGAAATAACTTCGAGCACTCACACACCACCAACAATACTAGAAGATAACTCTTAGTAGCCAGAGGATGTGAGTACCTATTACCTTACATCCCCCGCAAAGGCGCTAGAAAAATGCTTGATGTCTATGCACGCTTCTATTATTGTAGATAGTGTTGGGTCTCCAAGTGCAGAGGTTTGTAGAACAGCAACAAGTTTCCCTTGAGTCGATCACCCAAGGTTTATCGAACTCAGGGAGGTAGAGCTCAAAGATATCCCTCTCAAGCAACCCTGCAATTACGATACAAGAAGTCTCTTGTGTCCCTAACACACCCAATACACTTGTCAGGTGTATAGGTGCACTAGTTCGTCGAATAGATAGTGAAATACAAGTAATATGGATAGTTATGAGTGACAATTGCAATCTGAAATAAAAATGATAGCAACCAAACATGTAGCATAACTGGTTGTAAACGGTGTTTCAATGCTTAGAAACAAGGCCTAGGGATCATACTTTCACTAGTGGACACTCTCAACAATGATGTCATAATTGAATACATAGGTATTATCACTTCACTACGCTACTCTGAACCACTCTCCAGTTTGATAATAAACACAAACTCACTGTGTAGAGCTGCATAAGCATTCCTTAAAGTTTGCACTCCCAATCTATGGATACCCCACGCTGTCACTTTGAGCATACAAAGATGGTACTAACTACACACCACAATTTATAAGTATTTCTATAAATTAATCTTAAGAAACAAACACGGTGTGCACACTGTCACCTTCACACCGTTGGACAAGGTGTCCCTGGAGATCACATAATAAAACCACTTGAGTAACACAATAGTTGACGAATAACTGATACGTCCAAAACGTATCTACTTTCCCGAACACTTTTGCTATTTTTTTGCCTCTAATTTGTGTATTTTGGATGCAACTAACACGGACTAACGCTGTTTTCAGCAGAACTGCTCTGGTGTCTCGTTTTTGTGCAGAAATCCAACTTTCAGGAAAATCCTCGGAATTTATGCGAAAGGTCCTATTTTCCCAAAATATTGACGGAGCCAGAAGGGCAAGCCGGTGGGGGCCCGAGGCCCCCACACACTAGGCCGGCGCGGCCCGGAGGAGGGCGCGCCGCCCTGTGTGTGGCCGCCTCGGCTGGCCCCCGACGCCCTCCTCTGGACTACTTAACGCCTTCGACCTAAAAACGCACGGGGGTTAGTCGAAGTCGCCAGAAGACATCCAGTACGCCGCCACCGTCGCGAAACTCCATCTAGGGACCAGAAACTCCTTTCTGGCACTCCGCCGGGACGGGGAATTGGAGGAGATCATCGCCATCATCACCGCCGACGCCTCTCCATCGACCAGCCATGTTTCCCCCATCCATGTGTGAGTAATTACCCCGCTGTAGGCTGAAGGGGATGGTAGGGATTGGATGAGATTGGTCATGTAATAGTCATAAGATTGTTAGGGCATGGTGCCTAGTATCCGTAGATGTTACTTTTATGGTATTGTTGCAACTTGTTATGCTTAATGCTTGTCACTAGGGCCCGAGTGCCATGATTTCAGATCTGAACATGTTATCAATTCATGATGATATTCATTGCTTTATGATCTTACACCGCAAGTTGTATACACGTATTGTTGTCCGGAACCCGAGGCTCCAAAGTGACAGAAATTGGGACAACCGAAGGGGAAGGCAGTGATATGAGGATCACATGTGTTCACGGAGTGTTAATGCTTTGCTCTGGTGCTCTATTAAAAGGAGTGCCTTAATTTCCAGTAGATTCCCTAGAGGCCCGGCTGCCACCGGCTGGTAGGACAAAAGATGTTGTGCAAGTTTCTCATTGCGAGCACGTACGACTAAATATGGAACACATGCCTATTGATTGATTAGTACTTGGATACCATTTTATTATTATCTGCAAACGCTCTGCTTTGATTGTTACATGAGTTTCTCTCATCCATGCAACGCCCGTTCATCCATCCCTGTGCCTACATTATTTTAATCCTGTTGTTTACTATAATCACTACTGCTGTCTTTGTTACTCTACTGCTGTTATTTCACTACTGCTACTGCTATAAAACTGTTACTACTGATAAACTCTTGCGAGCAAGTCTGTTTCCAGTGCGGCTGAATTGACAACTCCGCTGTTAAGGCTTTCAAGTATTCTTTGTCTCCCCTTGTGTCGAATCAATAAATTGGGTTTTACTTCCCGCGAAGACTCATTGCGATCCCCTATACTTGTGGGTTATCAAGACTATTTTCTGGCGCCGTTGCCGGGGAGCATAGCTTTATTCGGAAGTTCACTTGGATTGATATTGTTCGCTGCAAATTCTCCATCATGGGTAGACCTCGCGATACTAAAGTCGCCATATTACCATCCACTACAAGAAAAGGTACAACTCTGAGTATCTCAGCTGCTCTTGATTCACCATCTGTGATAGATAAACTTGTTTCACCACCACATGCTTCACATGCTGGTACTTCTGCTAGATCTGAAAATTCTTCTCATAATTTTGATGATGCCTCTGCTGTGCTTGATAATGATGGTTCGTTAGGATCTTTTCTAGATGCTACAATTGCTAGGTCAAGACAAATTGAAAATACTGAAACTCCTAATGAAAATGCTGTTACACCTGTTAATTCACCTGAGTCTGTTGAATACTCTAGTGATGATCCTGATGAGGATTATGTGGAACTTGATGATGATTTCATTGATAAATGCAATGCTACTACCGATGCAAGAAAAATTAAAAAGTTGCTTGCACAACATACTCGTTAGATATAAACTGTCTCCTGATCCTAAATTTGCCACATCTCCTATAAACATTAAGGATAAGGATTATGATTTTTCTCTTGATCTATCTCATATAGCTATTGTTGAGAAAACACCTTTTTGTGGTACTGAAAAAGAAAGTGCTGTAGAACACATGATTGAGCTATCTACTCTGAGTAGCTTGTTTTCTGATGATGTTAAGAAGCGTACTTACTTTGTTGCTAAAAAATTTCCATTCTCATTAAAGGAAGATGCTAAAACTTGGTATAATAGTTTGCTACCTGATTCTAGTAATAGTCCAAAAGAATTGCTTGATGTTTTCTTCCGGAAATACTTTCCTGCTGGTGCTCAACATATTGCTTTGCAGAGAATTTATAATTTTGATCAGGAAGATGGAGAGAATTGCCTGAGGCTTGGGCTAGATTTTGCTCTCTTATTAGAGCTCGGCCTGAACATAATTTGGAAAAGCATGATTTACTTGATATATTTATAGTGGACTAACCATTGAGTCTAGGGCATACCTGGATAGTTGTGCTGGTTGTGTTTTCAGGAAAAGAACTCCAGACGACGCTGAAGAATTATTGACTAGAATAGGCCGGAATCATGATGATTGGTCTACACCTGAACCAACCCCGACACCTATATTGAAGAAGAGGGGCTTCATTGAATTAAATGATGAAGATATGAGGGAAGCCAAGAAGTCTCTTAAAGAGAAGGGTATTAAATCCGAAGACGTGAAGAATTTACCTCCTATAGAATATTTATGTAAGATAACTCCCCCTTCATCCATGATTGAGGTACACTCTCTTGAACGCTTTACTAGGGAAGATATTCCGTATTCAAAACCTCCTGCTCAATGCTTAGATGAGTTTGATAATTATATTGTTAAGAAAGAAAATTTTAATATGAGAATAGAGAATCATTTAATGGAAAATTCTCAAGCTATTAGTGAATTGCATGGTATTGTGGAGAGAACCTCCAATGATGTTAAGATGCTTGTTAAACATTTTCATATGGTTCAAACTCAAATTGATCAACTCACTAAAGTGTAAAATGACTTGTTGAAAAATAATTCTAAAGAAAAACATGCTTATGAAGTAACAACTAGAGGCGGTGTTTCTACCCAGGATCCTCTATATCCTGAAGGGCATCCCAAAAGAGTTGAACAAGATTCTCAACGAACTGAAACTAGTGCTCCATCTAAGAAAAAGAAAAAGAAACATAAAACTGTTGTAGAATCCTCCGAGCTCGTTAATGATCCTAATAGTAATTCTATTTCTGATGCTGAAACTGAAAGTGGTAATGAACATGATAAAGATAACGATAAGAATGATGCTTCTGATAAAGAAGAGGTTGAAGAAGAACCTGAAAAGCATGCTAAAAATAAAAAGTACACTGATGACCCACAAGTATAGGGGGTGTATCGTAGTATTTTCGATAAGTAAGAATGTCGATCCCAACGAGGAGCAGAAGGTGTTGACAAGCAGTTTCGATGAAGGATTCACTGTAAATGCTCACAGACAAGTATTCAGGGGTTTTTGATGTAACAGTTGAATAAAGTACGAGTAAGTAAAGTGCGAGAGTAACAATTGCAGCGAGTGGCCCAATCCTTTTTAGCACAAAGGACAAGCCGGTTTGTTTACTTATAATGACCAAACGTTCTCGAGGACACACGGGATTTTAGTCTAGTGCTTTCGCTACATACGGCTAAATAATCTTCATTGTTATGATAAGTGTTGTGTGGGTGAACCTGTGCTAATGTACCGCCCTTCCTAGGACTAATACATACTTGTGATTATACCCCATGCAAGCATCCGCAACTACAAGAAAGTAATTAAGATAAATCTAACCACAGCCTTAAACTGCGAGATCCTGCGATCCCTCCCGCATCGATATACCAACGGGGGTTTAGGTTTCTGTCACTCCGGCAACCCCGCAATTGGCAAACGAATACAAGATGCATTCCCCTAGGCCCATAAATGGTGAAGTGTCATGTAGTCGACGTTCACATGACACCACTAGAAGAATAACACCACAACTTAAATATCATACCATTGAATATTACTCAACCATAGTTCACTACTAACATTTAGACTTCACCCATGTCCTCAAGAACTAAACGAACTACTCACGAGACATCATATGGAACATGATCGGAGGTGATATGATGATGAATAACAATCTGAACATAAACTTGGTTCAATGGTTTCACTCAATAGCATCAACAACAAGTAGAGATCGATATCGGGAGAGTTTCCCCTATCAAACAATCAAGATCAAACCCAAATTGCTACGGCGGTGACGGTGTCCAGCGGTGGAGACGGCGGTGATGATGATGGAGATGATGATGATGGTGATGGAGATGATGTCCAGCTTGATGACGGTGACGATGGCGTCGATTTCCCCCTCCCGGAGGGAATTTCCCCGGCGGATTCCTGCCCGCCGGAGAGCTCTTTTCTCTCTGGTGTTCTCCGCCCCGCGAGCGCGGCTGTAACTCTTCGCGAGGTACCCTCCGTGGCTTAGGTTTTCGGGACGAAGGATTTTGCGAAGAAAAGGAGGCGAAAGGGGCTGTGGGGCCCCCACACCACATGGTGGCGCGGCCAGGCCATGGGCCGCGCCGCCCTATGGTGTGGGCCCACCCTGGGTCCAGCTGGCTCCTCCTTCTGGCTTCCTTCGTCATCTTGAAAAATAGGATTTTTGGTATAATTTCCTTCCGCGAGTTGATCTTCCGAAATATTGCGTTCGACGGTGCTTTTTCCAGCAGAATTCTGGCTCCGGTGCTTGATCCTCCAATAATGATGAAACATGCAAAATAGATGAAATAACATAAGTATTGTGTCCCAATATGAAATATATCAATGAATAACAGCAAATTATGATATAAAATAGTGGACGTATCAACTCCCCCCAAGCTTAGACTTCGCTTGTCCCCAAGCGAAACTGAGCTCGATAAACAGGACCACATGTTTATGGAGTGAAGAGTCGATAAATAAAATATGGACAAGAAGCATCATATTCATTTGCACAAGACATTATAGTGGACAACTTCCTCTTACAACTCAACTTGAAACAAGTATAAGGTAATCACAAACAAAGGTGCATAAGAAATCATAATTGGTGATGGCAAACTTCGTTCTTGGTCAGAGAACAATTAACAGATTATACTTATCTCATTGAGCAGCGCTCTCATGTTAAAGTTTATAAGGCACAACTTGCATACTCAATCATAAAGGTCCCTTCATGATCATTGATAACTTGCAAAGCTATATTCATTCAGATAAAACTTGTACTAAACTAGGAAGAATAAAAGACATGATGAAGCAAATCACAATATAATGGTTTGATCACAACTACTCAAATGCTTGCTTGAGATGGAGGGAAATAGGTTTACTGACTCAGCATAAAGTAAAAGACAGGCCCTTTGCAGAGGGAAGCAGGGATTAAATCATGTGCTAGAGCTTTTTTCAGTTTTGAAATCATATAAAGAGAATAAAAGTAACATTTTGAGAGGTGTTTGTTGTTGTCAACGACTGGTAGCGGGTACTCTAACCCCCTTGCCAGACAACCTTCAAAGAGCGGCTCCCATTTTATTTTTATTTTGTGTGGCACTCCTTCCAACCTTTCTTTCACAAACCATGGCTAACCGAATCCTCGGGTGCCTGCCAACAATCTCATACCATGAAGGAGTGCCTTTTTATTTTAGTTTTATTATGATGATGACACTCCCCACAACCTTTGCTTACACAAGCCATGGCTAACCGAATCCTTCGGGTGCCGTCCATCAATCACATACCATGGAGGAGTGTCTATTTAGTTTAATTAATTTGGGACTCAGGAATCCCATTGCCAGCTCTTTTTGCAAAATTATTGGATAAGCGGATGAAGCCACTAGTCCATTGGTGAAAGTTGCCCAACAAGATTGAAAGATAAAACACCACATACTTCCTCATGAGCTATAAAACATTGACACAAATAAGAGATACTAAGTTTTGAATTGTTTAAAGGTAGCACATGAAGTATTTACTTGGAATGGCGAGAAAATACCATGTAGTAGGTAGATATGGTGGACACAAATGGCATAGGTTTGGGCTAAGGTTTGGATGCACGAGAAGTATTCCCTCTCGGTACAGGTCTTTGGCTAGCAAGGTTAATTAGCAAGCATAAGAGTCGAAGGAAACAAACAAATATACATGTGATAGAAACAATCATGCATCTTCCTTGTAAGCACAAACAGTTTTAACTTCAGAATAAAAAGCTATGAGCTAACAAGAAAGAAAGACAATGAAACATCTACATGTATTTCTCTTTTCTACTTAAACCTCAAAGTGTTGTTGCTATTGACCAATGCTAAGTTTGCCAAAACCAAATAGATTTATTCAATGCTCCCAAAGTGATACCAATACTAATGACAAGGTAAATCATATAATAGAGATTGCAAACTAAAATACGATGTGCAATATGTAAATGATAAGACTTTTCATTAATATTCTATAACGATAACTCACACCAAGGGATACATAGACAACCAACTAAAGGAGAGATACTTCCAAACTGCAACCCATCTTATATGATAACTTCCCTACTCATGATATGACACTACTTGACAATAAAAAGTAAAAGGTAGTGATAATGTGATACCGCGGCACTCCCCCAAGCTTGGAACAAACCAAGGGGATGCCAATACCGATGATGAATTACTCCTTCGGCGATGGTGGTGATGAACTCCTCCCGCGCTTCTTACAGAACTCCTTCAACTTTAGTTTCTCAGCTTGACAATTCTGCACTAAGACTCGAAGAGATTCATTGTTATCTGAAGTTGGCGATGATGACCTTGTGATGCGAATCGAGTGGTATTCCAGCATTCTTCGGAGACGGCAATTCTCCTCCTGGAGTATCTCCACTTCTCTTCTCGAGCCCGATATTGATCACAAAACTCATCGGTAGTCCGTAGAACTTCTTCCAACATAGGGAAGGAGTCGAGGCTAAGAGCGGGTGGTAAGGGTCCCTGCAGGTTATGAGAAAAAGAACGTCGAGTGTCAACAGATCCCACCGAGATTTGCTTGCTCCCACCGGCTTGCTTGCTCTTGTCTTGATGGCACCTTCTTCACTTCTTCCTCCGAAAGCCCCTTGCCCTTGTTGTTGGAGGCCATGGTGCTTCTAGACCGAAAACAGATCCTGGCAGAAACAGCTCGAAACAAAACACGTCGAGAAAACGATATACGGACCTCCAGGGGTCCGGGGGATTATATAGCAAAAAATTTCACGACAAACGGAAAGTACCAGATCGAACCAGAGTCGGAAAGGAGCGACGGGGCGGCCGGACCATAGGTCGGCACGGGCCCGAGTCGGGCCGCGCCGGCCTATGGTGGCACCCCCTCGTGCGTCCTTTCCACTCCGTTTCGAACTCGTAATTTTTCATATTTTCCAAAAATAGCAAAAATATTGTTCGGAAGGTAAATTGCGTACTTTTCATTACCAGTACTGTTACCTATTCAAAGTCGAGTTCTGGCGGACTGTCAATTTGCCCTTTGATGAAAGCCTCCGGTGTTTCCACTTGAATAATATCAACATCAACATTATAAGAATCACCCGAGATATAATGCTTGAGTCTTTGTCCATTCACCACTTGCGTAGCATTGCCTTGGAGAGAGCTAATTTTGATTGCTCTCGAATGATACACCTCCTCGACAACATATGGTCCTTCCCATTTCGAGAGTAATTTCCCTGCAAAGAATCTGAGACGAGACCGATACAATAGGACTTTATCGCCAATATTAAATTCTCTTTTGATAATCCTTCTATCATGCCATTTTTTAACTTTCTCTTTAAAGAGTTTAGCATTTTCATAAGCTTCACTTCTCCATTCATCTAGAGAACTTAATTGCAACAACCTCTTATCACCGGCAAATTTAGGATCTTTATTTAATTCTCTAACAGCCCAATAAGCTTTGTGCTCTAGTTCTAAAGGTAAATGTCAAGCTTTCCCATAAACCATTTTATAAGGTGACATTCCCATGGGATTTTTATAAGCAGTTCTATAAGCCCATAGTGCATCCTTCAATTTACTAGCCCAATTCTTTCTAGTTTTATTAACGGTCTTTCCCAAAATAGATTTAATCTCTCTATTTGATAATTCCACTTGACCACTAGTTTGAGGATGATAAGCGGAAGCAATTCTATGATTAATACCATACTTAGCAAGAGTTTTTCTAAAACCTCCATGAATAAAATGAGAACCTCCATCAGTCATAATATATCTAGGCACTCCAAATCTAGGAAAAATAATGTCTAAAAGCATTCTTAAAGAGGTCTCACCATCAGCACTTTTTGTAGGTATGGCTTCCACCCATTTAGTAACATAATCAACAGCAACAAGTATGTGAGTGTTACCTTCTGAAGAGGGAAAAGGTCCCATGAAGTCAAATCCCCGACAATCAAACGGTTCAATAACAATAGTATAATTCATAGGCATTTCATTACGTCTGGAGATATTACCAACCCTTTGGCATTCATCACAAGATAAAATAAACTTCCTTGCATCTTTGAAGAGAGTTGGCCAATAAAAACCTGATTGTAGAACCTTTTGCGCGGTTCTTTCTCCGGCGTGATGTCCTCCATAAGCACTACCATGACATTTACTCAATATCTCTTGATGTTCATATTCGGGAACACACCTTCGCATAATACCATCCACTCCTTCTTTATATAAGTGTGGGTCATCCCAGAAATAATGCCTCAAGTTATAAAAGAATTTCCTCCTTTGCTGAGCTGAAAAGGTTGGAGGCAAGTACTTGGAAACAATAAAGTTAGCGTAATCAACATACCAAGGACTGTCTCGCGAGCTCACCTTTATTACAGCCAATTGTTCATTTGGAAAACTATCATTAACAGGAACAGGATCATAAGCAATATTTTCCAATCTAGACAAATTATCAGCAACAGGATTATCACCACCTTTCCTATCTACAATATGTAAATCAAATTCTTGCAAAAGAAGTACCCATCTAATAAGCCTCGGCTTAGCATCTTTCTTTGTCATAAGGTATCTAATTGCAGCATGATCAGTATGAATAGTAACTTTTGAATCAACAATATAAGATCTAAATTTATCGCAAGCAAATACTATAGCTAATAATTCTTTTTCAGTTGTAGCATAATTTCTTTGAGCAGCATCAAGAGTTTTACTAGCATAATGAATAACATTCAGTTTTTTATCTACTCGCTGTCCAAGAACAGCGCCTACAGCAAAATCACTAGCATCACACATAATTTCAAATGGTAAGTTCCAATCAGGAGGTTCAACTATAGGAGCAGTTGTTAAGGCTTTCTTTAGAGTTTCAAAAGCTTCCTTACAATCATCATCAAAAACAAATGGTACATCTTTTTGAAGAAGATTAGTAAGAGGTTTTGAAATCTTGGAGAAATCTTTAATAAATCTCCTATAAAACCCAAGCATGACCAAGAACACTACGAATACCTTTAACATCCCTTGGATAGGGCATCTTCTCAATTGCTTCAACTTTAGCTCTATCAACTTCAATACCTCTCTCAGAAATTTTATGTCCCAATACAATTCCTTCATTAACCATAAAGTGGCATTTCTCCCAATTAAGAACAAGGTTAGTTTCTTCACATCTCCGCAAAACTTTATCAAGGTTTCGCAAGCAACTATCAAAAGAATTCCCATAGACGGAAAAATCATCCATGAATACCTCTACAATACTCTCACAAAAACCATGAAAAATAGCAGACATGCATCTTTGAAAAGTAGCAGGAGCATTACATAAACCAAAAGGCATACGTCTATAAGCATAAGTTCCATAAGGACAAGTGGAAGTGGTTTTCTCTTGATCTTTAGCTTTAACAGCAATTTGTGAAAACCCAGAATAACCATCAAGAAAACAAAAATGAGTATTTTTAGACAATCTTTCTAGCATTTGATCAATAAATGGTAAAGGGTAATGATCTTTCTTAGTAACTTTATTAACTTTTCGAAAATCAATGCACATTCTATACCCTACAACTACTCTTTGAGGGATGAGCTCATCATTATCATTAGGCACAGGACTAACCCATCTACTATCAGCAATAGGATATATAATACCAGCTTCAAGAAGTCTTAATACCTCATTCCTTACCACTTCCTTCATCTTCGGAATTAGACGACGCTGATGTTCAACAACGGGCTTTGCATCATCTTCCATATTAATAGCATGTTGGCAAATAGAAGGAGAAATCCCCTTCAAATCATCAAGAGTGTAGCCAATAGCTCCTCGGTATTTCTTCAATATTTCCAATAACCTTTCTTCCTCAATCTCTGAAAGCTTAGAACTAATAATAACAGGATATATTTTCTTATCATCAATATGAGCATATTTAAGATTATCAGGCAAAGGCTTTAATTCAAAAACAGGATCTTCCTTTGGTGGCAGTGTTGTACCCAAATCTTCCACCGGTAAATCATGCTTGAGAATAGGTTGGCGAAGAAAAATTTCCTCAAGCTCATCTCTTTCTTTCCTAAAAACTTCACTCTCGCTATCCTCCAAATGTTGCTTTGCAAAGGATTGTTAGGAACAAGAACAATAGATGCACACTTGTTCCATTTTAAAATCATCACTAGGCAAATCAGCTTTATAAGGAGTTTTGGTAAATTTAGAGAAGTTAAACTCATAAGATTCACCAGCAAATTTAGTCAAAATTTTCTCTTTCTTGCAATCTATAATAGCTCCACAAGTATTTAGAAAAGGTCTACCAAAAATAATAGGACAATAATCACTAGCAGCAGAACCAAGTACCAAAAAGTCAGCAGGATATTTAATCTTACCGCATAAAACTTCCACATCTCGAACAATACCAATTGGAGAAATAGTTTCTCTATTAGCCAGCTGAATAACCACATCAATATCTTCAAGTTCACAAGAATCAATTTCGTGCATAATCTCCGTGTAAAGCTCATAAGGAATAGCACTAACACTTGCACCAATATCACATAATCCATAATAGCAATGATCACCAATTCTAACGAGATAGCATAGGAACACTAGCTTGTTTGGGTTTATTAGGATGTGAAACAATATTAGAAGCATCTTCACGGAAAATAATATGACCATCCTCCACATTTTCAGTCACAAGATCTTTAACTATTGCAACAGCGAGGTTCAACTTTTATTTGCTCTTCGGGTTCTACAGGTTTCTTTTCACTTTTATGAACCGCACTATTTATAACAGAGTACTCCTTCATTTTAGCAGGGAAAGGAGTTTTTTCAATATAAGCTTCGGGAATAACATGATCAGCAGTTTCAACTACAACGCATTTATTAATAGATGAATCAATTTTATCTTTATACGGTTCATGATACTTATCAAAATTCTTCTTTGGCAATTCATAATGAGAGGCAAAAGCTTTAAAAAGATTTGCAGCAACTTGAGAATCAAGACCATATGTAGCACTCATATTACGAAATTTATCGGTATCCATAAAAGCTTCAATGCATTTATAATCATAAATTATACACGATTCTCTATCCTTGTCGTTCTCCCAACCTTCGGTATTTTCTTGGATCCGATCAAGAAGGTCCCTTTTAAACTCTTCTTTGTTGCGTGTAAATGATCCAGAACAAGAAGTATCCAGCAAGGTCTTGTCTTGAAAAGAAAGTCTTGCATAGAAATTATCAATAATAACATTACCAGGAAGCTCATGAATGGGGCATTTGAGCATTAAAGACTTCAATCTCCCCAAGCTTGGGCAATACTCTCTCCATCATGAGGCCAAAAATTATATATGCGATTCCGATCCTTGTGAATTTCACTTGGAGGATAGAACTTAGAATAAAGCTGGGGCACAATATCATTCCATTCAAGAGAATCCCCATTATCCGATGAATTTATACCAATGCGCCGCTTTACCAGACAGCGATAAAGAGAATAGTTTCTTCCTCACTTCATCCATAGCAATACCTGCACACTTGAATAAACCGCATAATTCATGCAAGAACAATAAATGATCTCCGGGGTGGACAGTTCCATCCCCTTCATAGCGGTTATCCATAACACGTTCAATAATTTTCATAGGTATTTTATATGGTATCACTTCCTCACCTGGCGCCTCATCCACTACCGTTGCAGTAGTAGTAGATTTCCCAAATAAAAATTGAAGAGAAGATCTCTCCATAATGACTTATAGCAGCAGGCAGAAATAAAATCAGCACAAACAGTAAAGGTTTTCCTTACCAATTCCACTTACCAATAGCGCTTCGATCCCCGGCAACGGCGCCCGAAAATAGTCTTGATGACCCACAAGTATAGGGGGTGTATCGTAGTATTTTCGATAAGTAAGAATGTCGATCCCAACGAGGAGCAGAAGGTGTTGACAAGCAGTTTCGATGAAGGATTCACTGTAAATGCTCACAGACAAGTATTCAGGGGTTTTTGATATAACAGTTGAATAAAGTACGAGTAAGTAAAGTGCGAGAGTAACAATTGTAGCGAGTGGCCCAATCCTTTTTAGCACAAAGGACAAGCCGGTTTGTTTACTTATAATGACCAAACGTTCTCGAGGACACACGGGATTTTAGTCTAGTGCTTTCGCTACATACGGCTAAATAATCTTCATTGTTATGATAAGTGTTGTGTGGGTGAACTCTGTGCTAATGTACCGCCCTCCCTAGGACTAATACATACTTGTGATTATACCCCTTGCAAGCATCCGCAACTACACGAAAGTAATTAAGATAAATCTAACCACGGCCTTAAACTCCGAGATCCTGCGATCCCTCCTCGCATCGATATACCAACGGGGGTTTAGGTTTCGTCACTCCGGCAACCCCGCAATTGGCAAACGAATACAAGATGCATTCCCCTAGGCCCATAAATGGTGAAGTGTCATGTAGTCGACGTTCACATGACACCACTAGAAGAATAACACCACAACTTAAATATCATACCATTGAATATTACTCAACCATAGTTCACTACTAACATTTAGACTTCACCCATGTCCTCAAGAACTAAACGAACTACTCACGAGACATCATATGGAACATGATCGGAGGTGATATGATGATGAATAACAATCTGAACATAAACTTGGTTCAATGGTTTCACTCAATAGCATCAACAACAAGTAGAGATCGATACCGGGAGAGTTTCCCCTATCAAACAATCAAGATCAAACCCAAATTGCTACGGCGGTGACGGTGTCCAGCGGTGGAGACGGCGGTGATGATGATGGAGATGATGATGATGGTGATGGAGATGATGTCCAGCTTGATGACGGTGACGATGGCGTCGATTTCCCCCTCCCGGAGGGAATTTCCCCGGCGGATTCCTGCCCGCCGAAGAGCTCTTTTCTCTCTGGTGTTCCCCGCCCCGCAGAGGCGGCTGTAACTCTTCGCGAGGTACCCTCTGTGGCTTAGGTTTTCGGGACGAAGGATTTCGCGAAGAAAAGGAGGCGAAAGGGGCTGTGGGGCCCCCACACCACATGGTGGCGCGGCTAGGCCATGGGCCGCGCTGCCCTATGGTGTGGGCCCACCCTGGGTCCAGCTGGCTCCTCCTTCTGGCTTCCTTCGTCATCTTGAAAAATAGGATTTTTGGTATAATTTCCTTCCACAGTTGATCTTCCGAAATATTGCGTTCGACGGTGCTTTTTCCAGCAGAATTCGGCTCCGGTGCTTGATCCTCCAATAATGATGAAACATGCAAAATAGATGAAATAACATAAGTATTGTGTCCCAATATGAAATATATCAATGAATAACAGCAAATTATGATATAAAATAGTGATGCAAATTGGACGTATCATACACTAAAGAAGATTTTATTGCTAAGAAACATGGTAATGAAAGAGAACCTTGGGTTTAAAAGCAAATGCCTTTTCCTGCTAAGAAACTAAAATCAAAGGAAGAAGAACACTATAATAAATTTTGTGATTGGATGAAACCTTTATTCCTGCAAATCCCTTTGACTGATGCTATTAAATTGCCTCCTTTTTCAAAGTATATGAAAGATATTGTCTCTAACAAAAGGAAAATTCCTAATGAGGAAATTTCCACTATGCTTGCTAATTATTCTTTCAATGGTAAGGTTCCAAAGAAGCTTGGCGACCCAGTTATACCGACTATTCCTTGTTCTATTAAGAATAATTATGTTAGAACTGCTCTATGTGATTTGGGAGCGGGTGTTAGTGTTATGCCTTTTTCTCTTTATAAGAGACTTTATTTAGATAAGTTGATACCGACTGATATATCTTTGAAAATGGCTGATAAATCTACTGCTATTCCTGTTGGTATATGTGAGGATGTTCCTGTTCAAGTTACTAATAACTGCTTGATATTAACTGATTTTGTTGTGTTGGAAATGCCTCAAGATGATAATATGTCTATTATTCTTGGGAGACCTTTTCTTAACACCGCAGGGGCTGTTATTGATTGCAATAAAGGAAAAGTTACTTTCAATGTTGATGACAAGGAGCATACCGTTTATTTTCCCAAGAGGATTGAGAAAGCATGTGGAGTTAATACAATTTCTAATGTGAGAACTATCAAAGTGGGAACCATTGATTGTCCTATATATGAGCACTGAACAAGGATATCAAAATATTATGATTGGATCAATGTCAATACAATTCAAGGTAACATGATTGATTTGAGGTTTAATTCTTCTTATGTTATGTAAAATTTATTTGGCGGCAAGACTTGATCACCCTTGTTAACAAATTCATTTTATATGCATAGAAGAACTAAACAACATCTCTTTCTTCCTCACTTGATCTACTTGCTGTAGCACTTTTGTTTTGCAAAGTTCTTTAGTTAATTAGAGATTTCAAAATCTTTTTCTGCCCAGTAATAATAAATTTAACACCCAGAAATGTGCATTTTTCAAAGTTTTCAAAAATTCACAAAAATTATACCATTGGTCCTATTTTTCGACGAGGCACTGGGAACACCTGGGGATGACCAGTGGGGCACCCCAGGGTGGCACCCCACAGGCCGGCACGGCCAGCAAGGGGGGCGCGCCACCCTGTTGTGTGGGCCCCTCCTTGCCCCACTACATCATCTTTTCCTCCCACTCTCCTCTCTCTCCCGAAAAAACTCGCACCAGATTTCTCTCACTCGCGTTTCTGCTCAAGAGCTTAAGATTTCTCGATATCTTTGCTCAGCCCAGATTTTTGTCTGAAATTTGGCACATTTGCTCTCCGGTATGTGACTCCTCCGATTATCCAAGTAGAATTTTGTTTGGTTGAGTATATCTTGAATATTTTTCTGCTATAGGTAATATGTTTAGTGAGCTTGCATGCTTGTTCTAAGTTGTAGAAACTAGTTTTGATGCATGTTTAGTACTCTAACAAGTTCCTATGGTAGTTTCCCTCAAATATATGTCGCCAAATCAAATTTTATAATGATTATTGAAAAATTTCAGAAAATGGAAAGGAGTAGGCACCAACTCAACCAACAAGAATTGGAGGTGCAACAAGTTATGAGAGTTCACCGCGAAGAAGGAGTATACCCCTCTTACTACCCATGCGTTGATTTTATGAGAAGTGCAGGAATCTTGCGAGATGTTCAGAATCTAATTTCTCGTGCAGGGTTGGATGATTTTATTGTTGGTGAACCGTGCCAATATGCAAAATTGACTATGTCTGTAGTGCAGGATTTTGAATTCAATTGGTCGCAAACTAACCCCATGGTTCGGTACAAAATTTATAATAAAACTGTCAACTTGCCATTCAATGATTTTTGTGCAGCAATTAGAGTGCCGCAATGGGGATCATGCGAGAAGATAAGGGGATCGCCGCAAGAGCTCTTGAACCTCTTCAAGATGATTTGTCATGGAAGAAGCTTCTCAGAGGATGGTGGTAAAATCAGTAGCATTCAACTCCCAGCTATTCGCTACTTTGCTTATTTCATTACTAAGTGTGTTCTTGCTAGAAAGAATGCAAGTAAATTATCTATCCAGGACTTAGCTTTTCTAGCTGCTGCATTACAAAGTGATAGGACTTATAACTTGGGAGCTTTGATAGCCTATAGACTTGCTACTAACCGTGAGAGGGGAGGAATTTGCGGAGGTCTCATCGCCTCCCGTTTATTAGCTATGCATGGTGTAGAACCTCACCACCTTGATATTCAGTTTACCGTAGAAAAACTTGATATAGTCTCCATGATTAAACATGAATTTGTTTCTGATTCGTCTAATTTGAGTAACCTGTCTTACAAGATAACATTTTATAAGAAAACTTGGAGAACAACTAAGAAAATTGAAAAACTAGTAGGATTGCCTGCACCTGTTCTGTTTAACCTTGATTCCAGGAAGGATTGGTCAGTCACAGAAGGTGAACTGAATGCATACTTGGAGGGAGATGGCCATCGTGCGAGAGGCGGCACGGAGGAGGCCGAGGAACACCTCGACTCGTCATCCGATGCAGCGAGCTCCTCGCATCAACATTATGGTCATGCGGAGCCTCCACGCTATTCTTCTGCACAGGGACCTTATTATGATCATGCCATGTACGATTCGCCGGCGTGGAACCCTGACCCTCGCTGGGAATGAACTCCACTTAGGCCAAAAGCCTAAGCTTGGGGGGAGGTATACCGGCATCACTCATTCTTTGCATATTATGGTTGCTGGATACTTGTACATACTTGTTTAGTTTCTTTAAGTGGTTTTCTAATAAGAGGGAGATGATATTTGGGGAAGTGCTGCCTGAAAACAGATTCTGGACTGTTACTAAAAAAAATCGTGCGCACAGCCAGAACGTTATTTTGAGTTGCAAATTTTTGTGCATGTTCCCCAGGTTGTTATCTAACTTTCATTAGTTGAGCACTTTTCGAACTGAGCAACGGAAGATTTTTGTAAAAATCGATTACTATACTGCTGTCAAGTTTTGGCAGATTTCTGCCATCTTGCTTTTCTGTGTTTCTTTTAGTTTTCATTTTCTTGTTTTTGCTTTGTTTCTTTCCTAAAACACAAAAAGACCAAAAATATTTCTGTTGTTTCTCTTTACCATTTGTTTATTTTGGTTTCTTGCTTTCATTTTGCTTTGTTTGCTATCGTTGGTTTGCTATAAGAAAACCCAAAAAGATTTTGCTTTGTTTGCTTGTTTCCTTTTGTTTTTGTTTCCAATTCGAAAACACCAAAAATATTTGCTGTTCTTCTTTGGTTTTGTAAAGTTCATTATGGAGTTCAATGGTTTTCGGTGGCTGGAGCGTGCTTCCATTCCATATTATTCAAGCTACACAAGTGAAAAGGCAATAATGACGATCTACAACAATCCGATTGTGGTGAGAGGCTGGTATGAACTCTATTTGTTTTCATTTTTGTACATATACTCATCCATGTGAGCATGCTTAGTTGGTTCATGTGAGGTATATGTCATTTAAGAAAGTCTAGTAGTTCATGGTCTCTCATGTTTAGTTCCAATTTATTAATATGAGTAGCATGTCATAAATATTTGCTTGCATTGCTTTATTCATAGATAGATATGACATTGTGGTATCCTCCTCTGAATAATCCACTTGAATCAACTTGGCACATGCTCACGCATGCATATGACTGAACAAAAGTCAATTAAGCCTCGATGATTTACTTCACCTCAGAGTTCTTGTATCACTTTTATGCCTCCGTTAATTTATTTTGCCGCAAGCATGATTATGACAGTTACTGCTCTCTTGATTGTCGCTTCCCAGTCTATTGCTAGCCTTCACTTGTACTGAGCGGGAACGCTGCTCGTACTTCCAAACCCCTGAAAACCAAGTTATTCCAGAGTGTCCACCATAAACACCTATGAATGGCATTTCAAACCATTCCAAGTAAATTCGCATGTGCTACCTTTAAAACCTTCAAAATGCTTCTCAATTTGTGTTTATGTTTTATAGCTCATGAGGAAGTATGTGGTGTTTATCTTTCAATCTTGTCATTTACTCCGGACGGACTTTCACAATGGACTAGTGGCACATCCGCTTATCTAATAATTTTGCAAAAAGAGCTGGCAACGGGGTTCCCAGCCCCAATTAATTAACTTTCATAAATTTACAAATAGACACTCCTCCATTGTATGTGATTGTTGGTCGGCACCCGAGGATTCGGTTAGCCATGGCTTGAGAAAGCAAAGGTGGGGAGGAGTGTCATCTAAATAAAACTAAAATAAAAAGGCACTCCTTCATGGTATGAGATTATTGGCAGGCACCCGAGGATTCGGTTAGCCATGGTTTGTGAAAGCAAGGTTGGAAGGAGTGCCACCCAAAAACAAAATTTCATGGGAGCCGCTCTTGAAAGTCTGGTTGATGAGGTAGTTAGAGTACCCATTACCATTCGTTGACAACAACAAACACCTCTCAAAACCATTTTACTTCTGTCTTTATAAAAATGAAAAGCTCTAGCACATGTTAATCCCTGCTTCCCTCTGCGAAGGGTCAATCTTTTACTTTTACATTGAGTCTCCATCCTTTCTTTGAGCACTTTCTTGAGAGCACAACTGTCATTCTTAGTATAATATGCTTGTCCCAAAATATGATTAATTGTGGTATAACTTTGATGCTTTTATCTTTGATAAATCTCCACTTCCATTCTTTTCATGAACCTCAAAGGTGCCCAAGCATTTATGTTTTGCTGTACAAATATGGGCAAGCGAGATACCACTTTATCATATCCTTTTATGAACATTGCAATCCTGCTGATAGACATGATTCATGATGCTTATTATTAATTTGTTGGTACCTTTTCTATGATTGACATAGCTATTAGATGATTTTATTTGCATGTACCTTATTATGAATTGCTTAAGTACTTGCCATATCATGAGAATATTTACATCATATGAACAAATGTGTTCGTGAAAGTTCTTTTATCGCACTCAGTAGTTAACTGAATTGCTTGAGGACAAGCAATAAGCTAAGCTTGGGGGGAGTTGATACGTCCAAAACATATCTACTTTACCGAACACTTTTGCTATTGTTTTGCCTCTAATTTGTGTATTTTGGATGCAACTAACACGGACTAACGCTGTTTTCAGCAGAACTGCTCTGGTGTCTCGTTTTTGTGCAGAAATCCAACTTTCAGGAAAATCCTCGGAATTTATGCGAAAGGTCCTATTTTCCCAGAATATTGACGGAGCCAGAAGGGCAAGCTAGGTGGGGGCCCGAGGCCCCCACACACTAGGCCGGCGCGGCCCAGGAGGGGGGCGCGCCGCCCTATTGTGTGGCCGCCTCGGCTGGCCCCCGACGCCCTCCTCTGGACTACTTAACGCCTTCGACCTAAAAACGCACGGGGGTTAGTCGAAGTCGCCAGAAGACATCCAGTACGCCGCCACCGTCGCGAAACTCCATCTCGGGACCAGAAACTCCGTTCTGGCACTCCGCCGGGACGGGGAATTGGAGGAGATCATCACCATCATCACCACCGACGCCTCTCCATCGACCAGCCATGTTTCCCCCATCCATGTGTGAGTAATTCCCCCGCTATAGGCTGAAGGGGATGGTAGGGATTGGATGAGATTGGTCATGTAATAGTCATAAGATTGTTAGGGCATGGTGCCTAGTATCCGTAGATGTTACTTTTATGATATTGTTGCAACTTGTTATGCTTAATGCTTGTCACTAGGGCCCGAGTGCCATGATTTCAGATCTGAACATGTTATCAATTCATGATGATATTCATTGCTTTATGATCTTACCTGCAAGTTGTATACACGTATTGTTGTCCGGAACCCGAGGCCCCAAAGTGACAGAAATTGGGACAACCGAAGGGGAAGGCAGTGATATGAGGATCACATGTGTTCACGGAGTGTTAATGCTTTGCTCCGGTGCTCTATTAAAAGGAGTGCCTTAATTTCCAGTAGATTCCCTAGAGGCCCGGCTGCCACCGGCTGGTAGGACAAAAGATGTTGTGCAAGTTTCTCATTGCGAGCACATACGACTAAATATGGAACACATGCCTATTGATTGATTAGTACTTGGATACCGTTTTATTATTATCTGCAAATGCCCTGCTTTGATTGTTACATGACTTTCTCTCATCCATGCAACGCCCGTTCATCCATCCCTGTGCCTACAGTATTTTAATCCTGCTGTTTACTATAATCACTACTGCTGTCTTTGTTACTCTGCTCGTTGTTATTTCACTACCGCTATCGCTATAAAACTGTTACTCTCGATAAACTCTTGCGAGCAAGTCCGTTTCCGAGTGCAGCTGAATTGACAACTCCGTTGTTAAGGCTTTCAAGTATTCTTTGTCTCCCCTTGTGTCGAATCAATAAATTGGGTTTTACTTCCCGCGAAGACTGTTGTGATCCCCTATACTTGTGGGTTATCAATAACATCTACTTATGCAACTAGATTACAATGCTCATGATCACATAAAGATCATACATGGAGAGATAGATAGACCACGTAGCTACCGGTAAAGCCCTCAGCCTCGGGGAGAACTACTCACTCCTCATAATGGGAGTCAGCAACAACGATGAAGATGGCAGTGGAGTCGATGGAGATGGCTCTGGGGGCAATTCCCCGTCCCGACAGGGTGCTGGAATAGAGACTTCTGTCCCCCGGATCTTGTCTTTGGCAGCGGCAGAGCTACTGAACTTTTCCTGGAAGGAGGCTTATTGATTTAGGGTTCACGCATCGGGAGGCTTCTTATAGGTGGAAGGGCGAGGTCGGTGGAGGCCAGGGGCCCCAGACCACCCCTAGGCGCGACCAGGGCCTGGGCCGCGCCTAGGCCTGGTCTGGCCGCCCTGTGGCGCCTCTTCGCCCCCCTATAGACTTCGTCTTCGTTACGGAAAAATAAGATCTTCGGCTTTTGTTTCGTCCAATTCCGAAAATATTTTCGGTACAACTTTTCTGAAATACAAAACCACAGAAAACAGGGAACTGGCACCGTGGCGTCTTGTCAATACGTTAGTGCCGAAAAATGCATAAAAGTGCCACGAAGTGTAAACAAAACATATAGCAATTGGTGTAAAATAAGCATGGAGCATCAAAAATTATAGATACGTTTGCAACGTATCTATGGTCTATGTCGACATCTTCGTCCACACAGCCGCCGCTGCACAATGACACAAAACACCACCGCCGCCGCAGATCCGCTGCTGCCGCCGTACAATGACACAAAACCCCGCCGCCACGCAAAAGCTAAAACCCTACAAAAAAAATGGGCAAATTTTTTTGCGCCTTCGGCAATTGCGGCTACACCAAATATGACGACTACGACATCAACCACACCTCGACCACGGCTACATCACGATCGGCTACCTCGACATCGACATCAAGAAAACGTCTACGACAACTCAAGAACTCCGGTCAGCGTCTGTGTCATCACTTGCATCCACGAAACTCCCGATGTGACTACGGGAGGGAAGAGAAGGAATCAAGGAACCAGAAGGGGACACCGATGATAATAAGGAGGAGAAGCGATGGGAGCACGAGACTTTAAATCCAATCGCAAGCGTTCGCTTCACTCCTGCTAAGGCTGAGGGAGAATGTTAGAATACATGTACAGCTCAGATTAGACTAGGTTTAGATCATCTTGTACTCCAAGTCTACTATACTAGAACTATAGCCAACCTAAGGTTAATGGAGATGGATGATAAATGATGCGGAGGCTGCTATGGTGATTCCGATGAAGTTCTTGCTAGTACGAATCGCATCCTACTGCAAGAGATTGAGACGATGCTAGCTTGATGAATTTTCCCCTCCTAGATTAGTTCCGACCGAGGAGTTTCTATGTTGTTTTTCCTATGTAGGTATTGGTGTGTGCCATTGGGTAAAGCACTTGCACACCCGCGAAATGTCTTAGCTGGCCATAGTAGGTAGTATCATATAGTAGTATCATGCATATGATACTTATGTATGATACATGGAGTAGTATCATACTCTCGTTGTATTTATTAATTTGTAGAATCTCGATACAAATTTGTGTACACGATTTATTTGGTATTAACATTTCTCGTGATGTGCGCTATGACTACCTATGTTACTCTAATCTCCTCTCTCTCCTTTTTAAATAGCAGTCACATAAGTATTTTTGTGAGGCCAATGTGCATGATACTGGCTAAGGTACTAGCACTACGGCTAGGGGTGAATAATTAAGAGCGGTACTAGTGTTGGTGCGTGCGTCCGCACTCATACCATTGTCTGATGTCCTCTTAGGGTTCAGAATTAAGTCTTTCATCTAGTTGTGTTCAGTTCGGATAAGGAACGTGATCAAGGTGATAAATCTTCATAAATGTAGCAAAAAATGTGGACCAAGTTCTTATTACTCCTTTATCCTTCTCAAATAGTTATTTTTTAAAAAGTAAAGAAAAAGAGAGGTACACTATTTCATAATTATAATGCATAAATTTGATAGAAACATGTACTATGCGAAATGATCATCATAAAGTCATCCGGCGAACCTACAGAATGTGGCATATGCAAGGACATTCATTACTTGTTATCCTAGTTGGTATCTCAATCTCACTTCTCAATCTCTTGATATATATTACAGAACTGGCTAACTTTTAAGTGAATTCGCATGGTTAGAATTTCGAATCAGATAGTGTAAATCACATCTTGATCAACCCATGGTACATACTACTTCCGTCCCAAAATATAAGATGTCTAAGGATTGGTCAAAAGTCAAACCTTACTAACTGTGACCAAATATTTCAGAAATAATATTTACATCTACAATATCGAATGAACATATTAAGAAAATATATTTTATAGTGAATCTATTGATGTTGATTCATTATTGTAAATGTTTATATTTTTATGTATAAACTTGGTCAAACTTAAAAATTATTAACTTTTGACTAATCCTTAGACGTCTTACGTTTTGGGACGAAGGGAGTAGCATGCTTCACGATACACGTGGAAGCTACGTTTATAACTACCTTGTTGATTCCTTTATCAAGATTTTCAACAACCTAAGTCTGGGACATTACATATACATTGTACCTGAGACCAAGAGAAATGAAAAACATATTGTTGCTTCTTGAAGGTTGTATGTGGAGCAAAGAGGTATGTTGAGAGATGAAAGAATGAGACGTAGAGAAATACCTTCCACCAACAAATGTCTACTAAGTAAAAAACATATATCTACTCGAATTAGATTCCAATTATAAGCCAAACATTTTCCAACAATACTCCTAATGTAATCACGTTCCAAGTCTGAATAGAGCTGAGCCAAACATCTTACAAATGAACGTAACTATAAGAGCCTCATTTCACTGGACTTGACCGAGAGAAAAATGACTTGAACGTCAACAAGAGCCCGATTAGTGGCACCACATTTAGCAACAAGAAAAGGATTGTATCACCTGCATATCACATGAAAAAACGGTATATGCTCTTAAATGTGTATATGTTTCCCATTCATGATGAAGGAACACTAGTGGAAAACAGGGCTTCCGTGGGAGCCTTTTATCGCGGGCGCGCCTGCACCCGCGACAAATGGCCTGGCCACGTCGCCCCGAAACCATGTGGAGCGCGCAGAGGTTTTTGTCGCGGCCTTTTGTCGCGGGCCGTATTACGACCCGCGACAAAAGGGGTAGGAGCGACGTGGCCACCCCTTTTGTCGCGGGTCGTAATACGGCCCGCGACAAAATGTCCCCCCTTATATATATAGAAGCAGCCAGCCACCCCCCACCTCATTTTTTCCTTGGTGGTGAAGGTGGAGGTGTATGCTAGCTCATTTTTTCTACATGTGCACAAGAGGTTTTGATGGAATGCTTGTGAGAGAGATGCCACTTGGTTTTATTTGATAAGATTTCTCCTCTTTTTGATCCTAAAAGGTTAGCAACTATTTTCTCGACTATATATATATGCATAGTCCGTACAATACTAATTTTAGCAAGGTGATTGCATCTGATACATATATAATTGTACTTATGATGCAGATGAGTCATCCATGGATGTACGGTAACCGATGTGCTCCCGCTTTCAGAGAGGGCGTGAATTCTTTCCTGCTTGTGGCCGAGGCCAACAAGTCGAAGCAAGGTTTTATGTGTTGTCCATGTCTAAATTGTAAGAACGAGAAGGATTACTCTTGCTCAAGAGATATTAAGAGCCACCTGCTTCGGTTTGGGTTCATGTCCAGCTATAATGTTTGGACCAAGCACGGAGAAGAAGGGGTTATGATGGAAGACGGCGATGAGGAAGAAGATAATGATGAGAAGTACCGATCTATGTTCTCTGAATGCTTTGATACCGCAATGGACGACAATGAAGAAGAAGGAGGTGAAGAACAGTGCATCAGATGATCCCGTTGATGATGATCTTCGTCGGGCCATTTCTGATGCAAGAAGAGACTGTGACACGGATAAGGAGAGGTTGCAGTTCGACAAGATGTTAGAGGACCACCACAAATTGTTGTACCCAGGTTGTGAAGATGGGCATAGAAAGCTGGGTAGCATATTGGAATTGCTGAAATGGAAGGCAGAGGTCGGTGTGACTGACTCGGGATTTGAGAAATTGATGATAATATTAAAGAAGCTGTTTCCAAGAAATAATGAATTGCCCGTCAGTACATATGAAGCAAAGAAGCTTGTCTGCCCTCTAGGATTAGATGTGCAGAAGATACATGCATGCATTAATGACGGTATCCTCTACCGCGGTGAGAAGTACGAGAATTTGAATAAATGCCCGATATGTGGTGCATTGCGGTATAAGATCGAAAAGATGACCCTGGTGATGTTGAGGGCGAGGCACCCAGGAAGAGGGTTCCTGCGAAGGTGATGTGGTATGCTCCAATAATACCACGGTTGAAACGTTTGTTCAGAAACAAAGAGCATGCCAAGTTGTTGCGATGGCACATGGAAGAACGTAAGAAAGACGCGATGTTGAGGCACCCCGCTGATGGTCGGCAGTGGAGAAACATGGGGAGAGAGTTTCCGGATTTTGCAGGTGAGGCAAGGAACTTATACTTTGGTCTAAGTACAGATGGCATGAATCCTTTTGGGGAGCAGAGCTGCAGTCACAGCACCTGGCCCGTGACTCTATGTATCTACAACCTTCCTCCTTGGTTGTGCATGAAGCGGAAGTTCATTATGATGCCAGTGCTTATCCAAGGCCCAAAGCGGGTTCCAGGAATTGCAGAAGTTGCTCCAAGTGTAATTTCCTTCATCGCCGCGCTTTATCTTTCGTGAGATATCAATTAATTATCCACTCATTCAATCATTCTTTTGCCTGGCAGGGCTTGGCAAGCTTTGAAGAATCATCATAAGGAGATTACCTTTGCAAAGAAGCTAACATTTACTCCTGTACCGTGCCCCCGAGCAGCCACAAGGGACGAATCTATGTGGATACTACGTTTGCGAGTCCATTCGCATGTTAACCACCGAGAAGCAGAACAAAAATAAATTCGACGTAAGCAATAACATTCACAACTTTATTTATTATCATCAATATTTCGTTATCAAGACTGATATAGTCATACTCATCTCATTTTCGTATATAGGTCGACTTCATGCGGGACAGACTCCAACCAAAGGAACACGCACTAGGAATCGTGGAGGAACTGGCGGGACTTTTGGTTAGAGAAGTAATAAACAACAAAGGCTTGTTTAGTCCAAATAGATGCTCTACCTCCAAATAGACGGTCGTTAGTACCGCTTGTCGATCGTGAGCTCCATGTATATATGTAGGGAATCTACGAATATGTGTAAGGGGAATCGACTTTTGCTTCCAATATTTGTTTGATCGATCTATATATATATATAATGAATGAACGTGTACAACTTCTAGTAGCGTACAAATATATGCAACTTTTATTTTCGAACAAACAAAATGAAATAACAGGCGGTCGGTGACAAGGTATCAACTTGTCAATGCCTATGGATTGTAGGCTAGGGTTTAGTTGGAAGTAGAGGGTAAGTAGATCTCGAAGGTTTCAGCCGAAAAGTACTCGACGATTGTGAAAACTAGGGTTTGTAGACAATGATTCGATTATCTCTTCGTCCCTCGACTCCCCCTTTATATAGGAGGTGGAGCCGAGGGATTCGTGCTATACAAGTTACAGAGTCCGGGACGGTTTCTAACTCATCCCGCCAGATTACAAATAACACTTCCTATTACAACTCTTAACTTTCCTTAATATATCTTGGGCTCCCGAATCTTCTTATTCTTCGGGTAGCGGGCCTTCAGTAAACCCCGGGTACTATCTTCGGCAGGCCCATTTGGGATGCCTATGTCAGTAGCCCCCGAGATTTTGCTTGAATCGTAGAGTCAGGGAAAATCTCCACTGTTTATTTTTATTTCGAAAGCTTTAACCTTTTTTATACTTCTTCACATAAAATTCTATATTGTACAGGGATAATGGTAGTTGGGGCTAGTTCATCTGACGGATCAGGTACTAGTTAATTGCTCTAGTGGCAATCCGCAAAAACCTACTTCAAGATCACGTCCCTGGACATGATCTCGGGATACTGGTGTAAACTTCGACAGTGCCGCTTAAGGTCTTACCATTCCGTCGAGTCCCGGCCAAATTTATCGGGTACCTAACGCGTCCGTTAGGATTTTTCTTCGTATCTCGTTGATACGGATAAAAGTAGCAGAGCGCAGTCTTTGGCGATACCACGCCCAGCAGAACGGATCTGGGGTCTTACCTTCGCAAATTTGCGGCATTCAGAAATTGATCGCAACTTTGGCGTTCTGAGAATATATTGTCGAGTGCTTTTCCGGCTGTTGGAATGGCACATTTTATCGAGTCAAATATGACTTATATTGCTCTCCCGATGGGAGTATATGTAGAGTTAATTATAACTCGAAATATACTCTCTTGCTTTTCTATCTTTTATTTTTGAACTTCATCGGGTACGCGAACAGCGTTCCCGATGGGAGTAGCCCCCGAGGCTACAGCCAAGAACTTGTGCTTGGTTGTAGGCTCAACATTTTAGTCCACCTTGTCACTATATTGTCATTATGTTCCAATATGATCTTCTTTTTATCTCTCGGGTGCGCGAACAGCGCTCCCGATGGGAGTAGCCCCGAGGCTACGGCCAAGGACTTGTGCTTGGTTGTAGGCTCCCGCAATTTCTATACCGCCATACTCGAAATTTTACTTTTTGTCGAAGTAGCCCCCGAGCATTTGGGCAAAAACTTGTATTTGATCAAAGGCTCCCGAAGTATTCAAATAACTCCTCCTGTCGCCAATCTTCTTTTATTTTCTTGTCGGCGTGCTTCCCTTAATCAAATTTACTTCATCTCTATTTAATAGTCGTGATTTTTCTGCCCTGTGGGTCCATTGCTTCTACCACGTTGACACGTCGTGCAAGTGGGGGACACACGTCCTCCGCTTTTCCTGGCGCACGTACGGTAACGCTTATCTCAGTAAAAATACCTTTTTACCCTTTTATCTAGAAGATTTGTTGTCACCACACGATTTCTTCATCCAACGGTGCATTGCTTCACCCGATTCTTATATAAACCTTTCTTCAACCTCCGTTCACTCCTCGCTTGCGCCGCACATCCGTTCCTCTTCGCAAAAGCTTCCCCGCGCCCAACTCTCTCTCGATCTTCCGCACTCACGAACATTGCTTTGCCCATTGCCGTTGATGCCACCGCGTACGCGACTCACTCGCCACAAAGACTCCGTAATCCAAGATGGCCGCCGAAGATCTTGAGTGGGAGAGATCTAAAATCTCCAACCAGGACGTCAACACTCAAGAGGCTTGGCCTCATGAAGAAGGAAGACGCCATCCGCTTTCCCAGCGAAGAAAGCTACCCCAACCCTCCAATGGAGTACCGGGTTAGTTTCGTTGATCACCTCATCCGCGGCCTTTCGGCCCCAATTCACGATTTCCTCCGCGGCCTTCTTTTTGTTTACGGGATTCAACCGCACCGCTTGACCCCCAATTCCATCCTTCACATTTCCATTTTTATCACACTTTGCGAATGCTTCCTCGGAATCCCTCCTAATTGGGCTCGTGGAAACGCATTTTCTCGCCTCCGCCGCAATGGCTCCCACAACGCCACTTATAACATAGGCGGCGTTGTTATCTCGTGTCCGAACTGACGTTGATTATTTCGACGTCAAGTTTCCTGATTCTGTGCAAGGATGGCGCAAAAGATGGCTCTACATTCACGAAGAAAGTGCCAACTCGTGGAACACAACATAATCCCTTTCGACGGAAGTGCCAAAATTCAGCGCCGCCGTTCTCGGGACGCCGAAGCTTCCGAAGAAGAGAAAAAGACGACAGAAGCACTTATGTCTCGTATTCATCAGCTTCAAAATACTCGAGGCAAAGAACTATCTGGTGTTCAAATCACTGCCTACTTCCTTAGGATTAGAGTGCAGCCTCTTCAGGCTCGCAAAAATCCCCTTTGGACGTATTTCGGAGAAAACGACGCCAATAGAATCTCCAGTGATCTTTCTGCAAAGGATTTGGAGAAGTTGATTCGAAGAGTTTCCCGCTTGGCGAAGAAGGATCCTATTCCCTCCTCTTGTCGCGTGGAACCATACAGCTCCGCCAATCCTCTCCCCGAGGTATTTTGTCTTCTCGAGTTTCTGTCTTGTTCCGAACTTTCCTTGCATCTTATTGTATTGAAATCTCACTAATTTTTTCTTTTATCGCTATTTTCTTGCAGCACCATCCTACTATGGCTTCCCTTCCTCCTCTTCCTGAGGATGGAGAAGTCGAAGAACAGGCTATCGTTGCCGAAGACACCCAAGGTTCTTCTATTCCTGAAAGTGAAGTCGCGGGTTCTCACAAATCTGCGGCTTCCCATGAAAAAGAAATTGAATCTGAAGCCAGCGAGTCGACGCAATCCCTTCCTCCTGCTGTTTCCCCATGGAACAAAAGGAAAAGGAATGATGTCGAGGATTCTGGCACTTCTAAGGCTGAAAAAGTTGTTCCTTCTCATCCGAAGGCAGCTTATGATCCTTATATTGAATCCCTCGTCAGCTCGTAAGTCACCTTTATTTCTCCCTTTTTCTGTACTCGATGTGTTTATCTTGTCTTACTTTTTATGCTGCCGATTTTTGATCGACAGTGATGACGAGGAAGAAGTACCAACTGTTGACGTGGCTCCTCGGAAAAGCACGTCACATACTGTACTTGCCTCAGACACGCTAGTTGAAGGAGAAGAATCATCGCCTCCTCAACAAAACGTCGTCACCACAACTCCGCCGTCAAGCCTCCTTGCTCCTTCACCAAAAAGGGCAAGGATTGAAACGTTTGTTGAACCTGCCCCTCAATTGGGCAGCTCATCGACTCTGCTCTTAGATGATGTAAGTTTGTCGATATCTATATTTCCCCTATTTTGCTTTTTCATGCCTTCACTCTCTTTTTCATGCCGATGTGTCTCTTGCTGTGTTCTTCTTTAACAGCCCATGATCAAAGAGCTTCTCCGCATCGGATCCCAATTTATTGGGTACCGTGAATATGCTAGCAGAGCCGAAGGTAACAATTTTTATGCTTGCCGTTTTTCCTTGACTTTTTGCGCCTGTTGCTTGTCGTGATTTTTGATCTTTCTTCTCTCTTTTTTTTTATCTCGACAGAGAAACTTGCAGAGGCCAACGAACGTGCCGACGCACTTGCTCAGAAACTTGAGCAAAGTGAAGCGGCTCGCAAGAAAGCCGAACTTGTTGCTAGCGAAGCCAAAGCCGAGGCTGATGAAGCCAAAGCAAAACCTGCTAGTGTCGAGGAACTGCAGAAAAAACTTGAGGATGCTGCATCTGCCTTAAACGAGCACAAAGCTGCACAAGCTTCTCGTGAACAGGGGATCCTCAAGCGCCCGAAATCACAAAGTCGACGCACTTGCAGTAATATTATTGATCCCTTCTATTTTTATGAGAGTCGCTATTTCTTGTTGTTTGACCAACGTTTTGTTTTCTTGGCAGATCAAACAAACCAAGATTTTTATCTGGAGAATCCTGTCGATGACCCTCTCCTTGACGCACTTTCCTATCTGGAGCTGCATGGGTCCGAAATTCGTGAAGGCGTGGCAAATGCTAATGCAGGATTGTCGGCGTTGTTCTCCTACTTCTTCCCGAAGAAAGAGGAGCCCTCGACTTTCCTTAACCTTGCCAAGATGTTCAATTCACCGTAAGACCTTGGACCGAAGATGCGCCAAGAAAATATGAAAATTGCCGTCGAAAGCACCGTTGCTTTGGTTGCCGACAGTCAACAGGCTGTTGATTGGACGAAAGTTGGCGACACCGAGTAGATAGAGCAATCAAAATGGAGGTCGCTGATTAAGGCAGCCAAGCCCAACACGAAGAAGATCTTGGCCTATCTCGGGATCAAACCAGCGTCGACTCCTAGCTCATCAAGGCCGAAGGTCTAGTTGCATGCCTCTTTATTTTTCTTTCTATGTTTCTTTTGCTCTTGTCGCCAAAGTAGTCATTTGGCGACACGTACTTCCTTAGCTCCACTGTAATGCTTTTGTAATTATTCCGAGAGATTAATGAAAACTCTATCTTTGCTTGTTGTTTGATGTTGTCTTGTCTAAATTTCAGTTGATATTTGATAACTATACTCCGTCTTCCGCTCCTTCCAATATTTCGCCTTCTTCTTCTCGCTCGAGGAGAGCTTTTGCCGATACCGCACTCGTCGAAGATACCTTGTCGCAAGAACTGGATGAACTTCGACAACAACTTCGACATGCGAAGAAGCAAACACTTGTCATGATGGAGAAGTCTCATAAGTCATCTGAAGCCGAAAAAATTGCACTTCAGCAAGCTCGCGAGGCCGTGGCTGCTAAGGAAATTGCTGCTTCCGAGGCTGAAAAGGCGACTACTCGAGAAAATTTCATGCTCGAGTTAATGAATGAAGCCGTGCAGTATATGTCGGGTATGCTTGTTTCATCCTCCGATATCTTTCATCTTCATGCTATGTCTCTTAAAGGTTTCTACTTCGTTGTTTTGATAGGTTCCTTTATTGATGCCGCTGCCGAGGAAGAGAGGGTAAATACTAGGACGAACCTCCTTGTTAACCTTTCCCTTGACCATTGTTCTCTCGTTTTGGGCTACTCCGGAGAGGACCCGCCAAATCGTCGTGTTTCGTGATCGCACCTCTCAAACTCGCGACTTCCTTGACTTCTGTACCAAGACCTTGTCTATGGTTTATAACTCCATGTTTCCTCGAACATTCAACCAAAAACTCTTCCCGAGTTAATGGAGAAATTCAAAGAAGCTCACAGGATCCATGACTTCGTCAAAGCTCAATTGGTAGCCGGCGCCGGATTTGCTCTTATCATGCTTCAGATCTGCCACTCAAATCTTGACCTTACCCAAGTTGTTGCGAAAGTTCATCAGAAAGTAAAGCGCCGAAGAGTTGGTGTCGACCGAATTAACATGAAGGTTTCGCCTGTAGCCGAAGAAATGATTGAAGATCTTCTTCGGATGGATGCCGACTTTTTTGCCGATGGTCATTATGCTGATTTTCTTGGCGCTGCTCCTAAAGAAAACAGAATTACCCTTGATGACATACTGAATCAAGACTAATTATCTTCCTTTGTAGATAACTCTTCTTTGTAACCCATGATTGTGATTATATTGTGAAGCAATCATTATATTTCTATATTTGTCTAGCTCCCGAGTGTTTCAGTGGCTATTTACTGTATTTATATATTGCGAGGTTTTGAACCAAGGCATTTATTTAATATGTATTGATGGCGAATATCAGCCCCCGAGCTTCTTTATTGAGTACTATTTTGTATTTTCGTTGACTCACGAGGTACTTTAGTACCAAGGCAAGGCTTTTCTTTGTCGATGAACTATATTGAAATTCGTCGGGTCGTAGACTTTGAGCATGTCGATAAAGAAAAGTTATATTGACACTATCTTTATTATATTGCAGCACCGCGAGCCCGCCTCATTAAAAACCTTTCTCGGTCCCACTCGGTGCCTAAAGAAAGGAAAAGAGTGCGTCTGAAAACTCGCGGGCGTTTCAGTACATTGAAGTTTTACAAGGACTATATTTCGACTCTAGGCGTAGAACCGCCTGAGTTGCGCCACGTTCCAGGGGTTTTGCTCCTCCACCCCTGTCTTCTTGTCCTTTATCCTGTATGCTCCTCCTCCGATTACTTCCGTGACAATGTAAGGTCCAAGCCATGGTGACTCGAGTTTTTCATGACTTTTTTGCGTGAGCCGAAGAACTAGGTCTCCCACCTAAAAAGATCTTGGCCGCAAACGTCGACTGTGGTAATTCTTCAAGTCCTGTTGGTATTTAGTTACCCTTGATAGTACCTCGTCTCGAGCTTCGTCGAGTGCGTCGACGTCGTCTTCCAATGCTATCTTGGAAGTTTCTTCATTATACTCTATGACTCTGGGGGAGTCGTGCTCTATTTCTATTGGTAGTACCGCCTCTGCTCCATGGACCAGGAAAAACGGTGTCTCCTGTGTCGCTGTATTTGGTGTTGTTCGGATGCTCCACAACACACTTGGTAGTTCTTCTCGGCCGTGTATGTCGAGCTTTTTCCAGATGGTCCTAACAGTGCGTTTCTTGATGCCATTGCAGATGATGCCGTTGGCTTTCTCGACTTGCCCATTGGTTTGAGGATGTGCAACTGACGCGAAGTGCAACTTGATACCCACTTCTTTGCAATAATCTTTGAATTCGTGGGATGTGAAGTTACTACCATTGTCTGTGACGATGCTGTGGGGCACTCCAAATCTGAAGACGAGTCCTTTTATGAATTTTATCGCGGATGCTCCATCTCGGTGAATTTATCGGCTTCGCTTCTATCCACTTTGTAAATTTGTCGACAGCTACTAGCATGTACTCCTTTCCTCCCGGCCAGGATTTGTGTAACTTGCCCACCATATCAAGTCCCCATTGGGCAAAGGGCCATGACAATGGTATTGGTGTTAGTTCTCGCTGCCGGAGAGTGGGGTTTTGCGGCAAACCTTTGACACGCGTCGCAAGTTCTTACTATTTCCTTGGCGTCCTCGATTGCTGTCAACCAAGCAGAATCCCGCCCGAAAAACCTTGGCTGCGATAGCTCGACTACTTGCGTGGTGGCCACATATTCCTTCGTGTACATCTTTCAAAATTATCCTTCCTTCTTCGGGTGTGACACATCTCTCGCAGGACGCCTGAAATACTTCGCTTGTACAATTCTCCTTTGACCACCGTGAAAGCTTTGGAGCGTCGAATTACTCGTCTTGCCTCAACCGGATCATCGGGTATTTCTTTCCCGAGGATGTACGATATGTACGTCCGCATCCATGGTATCTGTATCACCATGACCAGGTCCTGATCTTCTTCTTCTTCTTCCTCTTGCTTTTCCTTGGTAGCCCCCGAGGGTTTCTTCTCCTTCTTTTTTGATTTTATCGATTTTGTAGATCTCTCTGTTATCTCTTCCCAAAATACACCTGGCGGAACTGCAAGGCATTGCGACCCGATGTTTGCAAGGACGTCGGCTTCGTCGTTGCTCAATCTACTAATATGATTTACTTCGCATCCATCGAACAACTTCTCGAGCTCGTTGTACACCTCCTTGTATGCCATCATGCTATCATTGACTGCGTCACATTGGTTCATAACTTGCTGAGCCACCAATTGTGAGTCGCCAAAGATTTTTAGTCGAGTTGCACCGCAGGCTTTCGCCATCTTCATCCCGTGTATGAGAGCCTCATATTCTGCTTCATTGTTAGATGCGTTAGGGAACGTCATCCGAAGGATGTACTTCAACTTGTCGCCTTCAGGTGATATGAGTACTACTCCTGCGCCAGCCCCTTCTAGTCTTTTGGACCCATCAAAGTTCATGGTCCAGGTTCTCGATAAGTCTGGAGGTCCTGTGTTTTGCAACTCCATCCACTCTGCGATGAAGTCTGGCAAAACTTGCGACTTGATTGCTTTTCTTTTTTCATACGTGATGTCCCGAGGGGAAAGTTCTATTCCCCAAAGGGAGACACGACCCGTAGCTTCCGGATTGTTTAGTATATTTGACAAGGGAGCTTCATTGACCACTATGATCGGGTGTGCCGAAAAATAGTGGCGCAATTTTCGTGCTGTTGTGAACACTCCATATGCTAGCTTTTGGTACCGAGGGTACCTTTGTTTTGAGGGCGACAAAACTTCGCTCACGAAGTATACTGGCCTCTGCACTCCATGGATTTTCCCTTCTTCTTCTCTTTCAACAACTAACACCGTGCTAACCACTTGGGGTGTGGCTGCAATATACAGCAGGAGAGGTTCCTTTTCCTTTGGCGCTACCAAAATTGGTGGTGTCGAAATTGTGCGCTTCAAATCCTCGAAAGCTCTGTCGGCCTCTTCGTTCCATTGGAATTTATCTCCTTGCTTTATCAGAGCGTAAAATGGTAACGCTTTTTCTCCCAGTTTGGCGACGAATCTGCTCAAAGCTGCGACTCGCCCAGCTAGTCTGTCGTATCTCTTTCAACTTTGTTGGCTTCCTCATTGTTACTATAGCTTGTATTTTGTCGGGATTTGCTTCAATCCCTCTTGCCGAAACTAGGAACCCCGTAAGTTCTCCCGCTGGGACGCCAAAAGAACACTTCGTCGGGTTCAACTTCAGTGCGAATTTGTCGAGGTTGTCAAAAGTTTCTTTGAGGTCCTCGATCAGCGTTGCCCCCTTTTTTGACGTTATGACGACATCATCGATGTATACTTGCACGTTTTTCCCGATCTGTGTCGCTAAACACTTCGCATCATCCTCTCGATATGTTGCTCCCGCATTTTTTAGACCAAAGGGCATTGTCTTGTAGCAGAACACGCCGTAAGGTGTAATAAACGCTGTTTTGGCTTCATCATCTTCTTTTAATCTGATCTGGTTATAACCAGAGTATGCATCCAAAAAGGAAAGACGTTCACGACCTGCCGTGGAGTCGATGATTTGATCGATCCTTGGGAGGGGAAAGTGATCCTTAGGACAATGTTTATTGAGACACGTAAAGTCGACGCACATGTGAAGGACTGTTGTGTGTTTCTTCGGCACCATCACTGGGTTAGCTACCCATGTGGCTTCTGTAGATATCTCTTTGATAAAACCAGCCTCCTCAAGTCGATTTATTTCTGATAGCATGGCTTTGCGGTTTGGTTCCGAAAACGCCGCAAAGGTTGTTTGATTGGTCTCGCTATCGGATCCAAGTTTAGGTGGTGCTCGGCAAGTTCCCTGGGTACTCCCGGCATGTCAGCCTGGACACCATGCGAAGATTTTCCAGTTCTCACGGAGGAACTTGACGAGCGCGCTTTCCTATGCGATATCCATGTCGTTTGCGATAGATGTCGTCCTTTTTGGGTCCGTCGGGTGAATCCGCACCTCTTTTGAATTTTTCTCGGTATTGAAAGTTGATTCTTTGTTTGGCCTTCCAACGTCTGGCGATACGTCGTAATCAGTCATGCTTTTTGACGCCAAGTACTCAGCTTGCATCCCGAAAGTTTCTGACAGCCGGTGAAAGTCCTTATCGCACTTATCGGCTAAGACAAAGCTTCCTTTGACTGTGATTGGTCCCTTTGGTCCAGTGCAACCTCCACAGCAGGTATGTATAGTGTGGTACCGCCATAAACCTAGCATATGCTGGTCGTCCCAACGGAGCGTGGTATTGCGACGGAAAATCCACGACTTCAAATTCCAGCCTCTCGATTCTGTAATTTTCTCGGGTCCCAAACTGAACGTCGAGATTGATCTTCCCCAATGGATAACTTGGTTTCTCCGGTGTGATGCCGTGGAACCTTGTGTCTGTTGGTTTCAAGTTTGCTAAGGATATGTTCATCTTCCTCAATGTATCTCGCATACATAAGGTTTAGGCTGCTGCCGCCATCTATAAACACTCGGGAGACATCAAATCCTCGCGATAACCGCTGGCGGAATAAGTGCTGACCGCCTCGGTCGAGGGACTTGCTCGCGGGTGATCTGCTATTGTGAAGCCAATATCTTGTCCTCGACCAATTAAGGTACTCAACCGTTGGTGGAGGCATTTTTTCGCCATAAACACCTGTCGTGAGATTACTTTCCGAGCTCTATTGGACGGCCTTCCCTTCCGAATCATTGACACCGCTCCGTTGGAGTTAGGATCAACATAAGGTGGTGGTGGAGGTGCTGCCGCTATTCCGAGCCGATGCCGATTGTCGTCCGTAATCGCGGGAGGAGGCGGCAAGTGAATCTCGCTCTCGGGTTCCCGAGGATTTCTCTCGTGTTGCTCGCGCGTTAGCGTTTCTCGCATACCGCAACATTGCCCGAAAATTTCGACGGTCTTTCCGCAGGTGCCCCGACTGTCTTTTACCGTTGCTATCGAGGAAAAGTGCATCCGACACGGTCCATTCATCATCTCTTCGGGGGACACAAAAGGCCTTGGGAATCTAGGCCCGCTATTTTGCCTCGTTGCGTGAATCATCCCCGTTATCAGCTCGCTCGCTCATTGCTTCTCCGATAATCATCTCTCGTTGCTTCCTCCCGTGTTTGCCCGAAAGCCTCGCCGAAATTTGCCCCGGAGCGTCATAGTTCGGATACCGCCGAGGAAATCGTCGCCTTGGTTGATAGTTTCGACCGCGGTCCTCCTCTGGTGACCTGTGCCGTTTGTTGTGGACAGCATCTTCTCCATCTACCCATCTGTTTGCTATCTCCATTAACGCGGATACTGTCTTTGGATTGGTCCTTCCCAAGTCCTCGACAAAATCTCCACGCCTAATTCCCGCGACAAACGCATCTATTGCTCTCTCGTCGGATATATTTTCTCGCCGAGTTTTTGATGATATTCCACCTTTGGATATACTTTCTCATTGGCTCGTCTGGCTTTTGTCGACATGCTCTCAACTCCTCTAACGACGCAGGTTTTTTGCACGTGGATCTGAAGTTCTTGACGAACACATCCTCGAAACTTTCCCAGCTGTCGATGGATCCCGGAGTGAGTTTCTTTATCCAAGATCGTGCGGCTCCACTCAAATGCACCTGGATGCTTTGCATAGCTGTTGCCCTGGTTCCTCCCGTGAGCTTCACCGTCTCCGGATAGTCGACTAGCCAATCCTCCGGATCTTGAAGGCCGTCGAACTTTTTGAAATTATCGGGTAACTTGAATCCTGAGGGGACTCGAGTTTTTCGGACTCTCCTCGTGAAGCATGGTAAGCCGCACATATCTTCGTCGTTAAGCTCTGGAGATTGCCGATGATCCCTTCTGCTTTGCCGCGCTCTGTCGACCCTTGCTTGTGCTGCTGTGTCTCTTGCTCCACTTGGTCCTTCGTGTGCTGCCGCCGTTGCTCGCTCGCAGGTCGTGGACTATTTTGCCTTGCCGCTCCTTCGGGAGGCGTTGATACAAACGCTGTTCCCATAGCTCCAACTCCTCGCTACCGCCATATTGTACAATGTTTCCCTTGGATCACCCGGAGGTGGTTTAGATGCAAGGATAAAAGCATGTGTCGCCATATACCCAGCTTACGGTGTCTTAGGGATGATGTTTCCTCTTGTATCTATCGACATGAAGGACATGTCGAGGTTTTGGACCAAGTGTTCTCTTTTCGCTTCGGGTATGTGTTGCAGCCTTGATCTTGCTCTGTTCCGCGCCTCCCCGTGGCTATCACCCGAAGTTCTAGATTGTCGACTTAGATCTGCCCTTCTCCCGCTGGATGCGTGCCGCTTCCTTTCTCCCGTTCAACTCAGTCGTCTGTTTTTCCAATTCCCTGGCAGCTCGTGCGAGCCTATATTGATATGCTTGTAATTCCTCTGGTGTGGCCGTGGTAGCCATTGGTTCTGTACCGTTCATAGCTCTCGCGGCTCTGTCCCACGCTGCTTGTGAAAGTTGAACTCTATCTCGCGGCTCTGGCCCGACGTATTTGTTGCCCATGCCTTGTCGCAGATTGGAGGGATCGACGTATGGATTTCCCAGATCGTCGAAAGCCTCAGATGTTTCCTCTTGATCTTCAATGGCATAAATCTGATGATACTTTGTACTCAGATCTATGTTGGGTTTGGTGACATCATCGTTGAGATTGATGAAGACCTTGCCCACTGTGATAGATTTGTCGATGAAGTCATAACTATCGACATCGCTTGAGCCATCGCTTATATATGAGTCCGCAGATGACTCAAACGACATGTCGTTGAAGATCTTGGCGAGTTTCTCTCTTGCTCTGGTGCTGACGTAGCGTGTCGCCGAAGTTTCTTCTTCTCCTGACTCGGTTGACGATGCATAGCTTGAAAAATCGGAATCGACCGCCGACGATCCCGATGAATTCGGAATTTCGACACGATACGATCCCTCCTTCTCGACGCGAAAGTGAAACCTTCCGAACGTCATCTCCATGGGCTCCGCCGTATACGCATATGCATCCAAACGGGAGGGTGGGTGAGGAACAAAATCGACAAGACCAAGCAGCGATCCGTTTACCTCGATCCATTGTGTTGCTTGCGGTTGACGATGTCGAAGATCTTGAACGTGCCATCGAGATCAGATCCTTACGCCTCTAGTTCCCACAGACGGCTCCAATTGACAAGGTATCAACTTGTCAATGCCTATGGATTGTAGGCTAGGGTTTAGTTGGAAGTAGAGGGTAAGTAGATCTCGAAGGTTTCAGCCGAAAAGTACTCGACGATTGTGAAAACTAGGGTTTGTAGACAATGATTCGATTATTTCTTCGTCCCTCGACTCCCCCTTTATATAGGAGGTGGAGCCGAGGGATTCGTGCTATACAAGTTACAGAGTCCGGGACGGTTTCTAACTCATCCCGCCAGATTACAAATAACACTTCCTATTACAACTCTTAACTTTCCTTAATATATCTTGGGCTCCCGAATCTTCTTATTCTTCGGGTAGTGGGCCTTCAGTAAACCCCGGGTACTATCTTCGGCAGGCCCATTTGGGATGCCTATGTCAGTCGGTGGCGGGGGGGGGGGGGGGGTGCTGCACCCCTCAAACCCTAAAGCAGCGGCGTTGTGCGCGCGCCACGTAGAGGGCCTTTTGTCGCGGGTGGTAATACCGCCCGCGACAAAAGGGCCTATGCCCTGCGCGCCCCGCGGCTGCCACGTGGTGGACCTTATGTCGCGGGTCGTAAGCGACCCGGGATAAAAGGCCTCCCTTTTATCGCGCCTTGCTTGTCGCGGCTGGCCGCCCGCGACAAAAGGCCCTAACCACCCGGATCAAAAGGCCTGTTTTCCACTAGTGGAAGTGCTATAAATACAAATGTGATTTGCATGGTTCGAAGAGCAATGAATTTACCAGATAAGAATAACCCTGTTATGTTCTTTTGGGCCCAAGAAAATCTACAGGAAAAGGCAAGCAACAAGTTGATTATTGGGAGGCACACTTTCCAAACATAAAACCTAGAAGAATTCTAACTCACAAAAGAAAAGAAACATTGTACTTACAATGTCCCTGCTGCTGCTGGACCTATTGCTCTAAAGAGTGACATAAGTGTCACAGCGATACCATTTGCTAGACCTCTTTGTTCCTGTGTCTATACATGTTTTCATCAGAAAAAAGTTACAACATAACAAGAAAGCAAAATGAATGCAACTAGACAACTGAATCTAGAAAATAGAATTGGTGTACATACCACTGCGTTGTTCTGGAGAATGTTGCAAACAACTGTAATTGCAGTCTGTTTCATTTAGATGATACGTATGAATATGTTAATAAAAACTGACTATTAAGTAGATGGAAATTTACTTATTTTTATATGAGGATACTAAATTAATTTAATATAATTTGTACTATATGTGCTCAAATATGGTATATCTAAAGAGCCCCAAAACTGTCACCAACAAGTTGGTAGAAAATATAATTGCTCTCCACATTAACATGGTCAACATGGTTATATAGGATATAACTAACATGAACAATGGGGTGTGATATTTTGTACTAGATGGGTTTGTACTTTTGGCCCAACCCACTGAAGATCACCCATAATCTAGATTATTAAAATTCAAAGAAGAAGCAAATGACAATATCGAAATTCCTATGCTCCTAACATAAAATCTGACGTACCGAAAATATATTTTTTAGAAGCGAAGCTATGTTGATGACTACTTTGAGCTCCATACCATACAAATTAGCCATGAATGGATAAGTTGTGAGAAGGACTATAGATAATACCTGCAAAATCAAATAGGCATTTGGTATAACTGATTTACCATATTAAAGAAGCTTATTGGCATAAGGTGTTTTTGTTGCATACCGTTGCATAGCGTAATTGCTTCATTAACCCAACATACTTTGCGATGAATGGATAAAAGAAAACTTGATTCACAAAAATACCAAAGCCTACAAGATAAAATGAATATTCTCATAAGGTAAAGGAACACAAAGCCAGTGCTACATGTAATAGGTAAAGGAAATATGATATGTAAGTGTTTATTTTAATCATTTTATAATGACTGTCTAGACTATATTGCATAATGAACATATTATATTGTCTAAGGAAACATACCCGATATAGCTAGGACAATCCCAACATCCTGAGATGTAAAACTCAATCCACGGTACTTTCTGTTGCTCACAGCCCAGAGCGAAAATATCTAGAGATGGAATTTACGTAAATATGTGAAATTGCTTCAGTTCCCTCATTTGGTTGTTATATATACGAGAGATAAGGTGAATACACACCTATTTCCTTACTAAATCTTGTTGATATGTTCAATAGTACTATATAAACAAAAAATTCACACGTACGTCTTCACGTGCTACGCGTTCAGAAAGTCATTTCATAAAAAATAAACTTATCATATGACGTGTGTAAAAAAGACAAAATTCAGTGCTACAAACAATGCTTTTCACCTGATAAGTTTTCTCTTTTTTACATAGGCCACAAAAAATATTATTTTTTCGTGAAACTTGACGCACACACATATATTATGAAGATGTACATGTATAATTTTTTATCAAATTTTTTCCACACTTCGAAATATGTTTTGTTGATAGAGGGAGCATACGCACCCGGGAGCCGAATTGAATTTCCGCTATATAAAGCTTTACCTCACTATAAGCAACATCATAGAGAGCAAACACACTGTAGAGGATTATTGCTGACATCAACTGCCAGTTCTTGAGCAGACTCTTTGTAGATATCGTTCTTATTGATTTACATTGTTCATATTTCCCATATTCCAATACGCTTGAATTAGTAACTTGTGCCTCCATTGTATCAATATCTTCTACATTGTCATCATGATGCATATGCAAAGTTTCCTAAATAAAGCATTTATTAAGTAGTAATTCATGGTAGAGAAAGAACCATAGAAGTTGTCAAATAAAAAGAACCATATGGAGATGTAGTGGGCCCATACCGGAAGCCAAATGCATGCAATACATGCTCCTGCCGCTAGGACTGATATGGCGAAGCAAGGGAGAAAATATGGAAACCTAAATATACATGTAGTTGAAAGGTTATCTTATGGCATATGTGGTGTAAAAATACTTATGTCGGGAAAATAGTTGAGGGGTTATTTACTTTCCAAATATAGATTCCTCTGTGAAAATACTGGGGTACTTCTTTGCAGGCTGAAACAAGATTTAAATATACACAATGGTTGTTAGCATACAAGATAACTAATTAGTTTCTAAGGGGAGAGCTTATTTTCAGAATTTCAACAAAAATTATGCTATGACTTTGAATAGTTAAGTATCTCTGTGAAGACTCACTTTGACTAAACAATTTCTGAACATTACAATTCTCTGTAAGTGGCTATGTTGTGAAAGTTGTTGACCTATTGGTATATTCTTTTATTTTGCGCCAACTCGTAGATGATATATTACTTCCAAGCTCTACATCATGGCTACAAATAATTATATCTGCTGAAATAATGACTTGTTGGAGTACCATTTTATGCATGTTCTACATTTCCTTGTTGTAACTTATGCTTAGTTTGATATAATGCTTAAGTTGCAATGGGAATTATGCCTGGATAGTTCTGTATTTCAAAAAAATATACTCAAAGGCCCCTGATCCTCACTTGTGAAAGAAATCCTCCAATAGCCGGTCCAATAACAAAAGCCATTGCTCGTGAAGATGTAACCTATGATTCAATGCCGGACAAGTATCTAATAATATTAGTGATATAAACATGATAACGTTTGGCCTTTATTAAAAAAAATGAATCTGATAGTCGAAAACACTACTTAAGAAGACATATTATTCTTACAAGAGAAATTCCTAGAGCTTGGTGTTCTTTCCTGCAGACTTCTGAAGCGTAGGCCTGGAATGTATATGCAATCATGAGCTTTGAAAAAGTAAGTAGAATTTGCTGCATTAATCTCTAACACTCACAAATACCTTGATTGGCCCTAACATACCACAAAGTAACCCAAGTAGCCCCCTCGTTACAATTGCCATCCAGTAAGTCGTGCTAAGGCCAAAGAGTGTATTAAATATGATCCTGGGACATTGGAAGAAGTTGAATATGATTTAGTTAGGTTTATTTAAATAGTGTATGGAATATGTTCTAATGATGCAACATAATCTGCCATACACAGAGAGAATACTGATCAGAATGCAAGGCTTCCTTCCATATTTGTCAGCAAACATGCCCCATGGCACAGAACTAAAGGTTCTTGCAAGGTAATAAGTACCACCTGGATACATATAGTATATAATCAGAAAATAATAATCGAAACTAGAAGTTGTCCTATAGCGCTATTAAGGTCTACTGCTCTATTGAATATACTTGTAGACTTTGCCTTATTTATGAAATAGTTATAGCATCCTACTCTATGTATTTATATCAATGCAAATGGAAAATGCTCACCAACAAAACCTGCATAGAACCCAATCCCAATGTCTTGTTCGTGCTTTGCGACTCCCAAGTCTCTGATCTGTCATACCATAAGAACAGTGAGTACATGATTGGTTATAGTGGGTATGAAATAAACAATAAACGACCTGCATGTAATAGAGATAAGTTTTTGAATTGTTACAATAACTCTTCGTACCATGAAGTATATATAGGGAAACAACGACAAAATCGGTAGCGCTGAAAAAAAAGGAAATATATTAGTTACCAGGGATATATCACAATGCTGGTATATATATATATATATATATATATAGAGACGCGCTATTTGACTCCCTGGGGGCAGAATACTTATTCTGCACCCGGGCCATCCATCCGACCCGAGGCTGGGCACTCGAGCCAGTTCTGCACCCCGCAAGTCTCTTTCTGTAACCAACTGTCGTAAAAATACATGCATGCAGCGTAAGAAAACGATTAGCTGTGAGATGACTGGAAAAGGCCTTCGCAGGCAAGCCCACAAACCACATTTTCTTCCTACGTAATATTATTTGCGCACGATGCAAAAGGCAACAGGCCCAACGTAAGATAATTATATTCGTGAGCCTTACATTGAATTCCGGCTGTGCATAACCGAACTGAAACCGAAAACCGAACCGGAAAAAACCTAACCGCAACCGATCTATGATTTTTACAGTTTATGGTTACAGTTACAGTTAGTAAAATAGCAAACCGAAAGGCGTTCGGTTAATTCGGTTTTTAACCGAAAAACCGCGGTTAAACCGAAAGAAAACCAAACGTGTAGCCTAGCACAAAATTCTGATCTGTAGGCCAGTCCAACTTCGCTGATAATCTTAATATACAACCTGAAGTGAGTACCTTTAACGTAAGCTGCACTACCGTGGTGGTATGACCACGTGATTGCATGTATGTGTAACCAGAGGTTGATAGTTCGACCCCTCTGGCCGTCTATTTTTTTGTTTTTTCTTTCCCACTTTAGCGAATCCTTTAGTACGGTTATGTAAAATACATCTATATTTTACTTTGTTCGAAATTTCTTTACTTTTTGTTTTCCTCTCTTGCAAAATCTTTAGTGAAATATAAATAATGAATAATATGACCATAAAAATTAGTTTTGAATCTAAAATTCGCGTCAACTTTGGTTAGTTTGGTTATTACCGAAACCGAACCGAAGTTTAACAGTTATTACCGAAACCGAATCGTATTTTTATACATAATCGTATTAACCGAAGTATTGAAACCGTATTTACCGTATAACCAAATTAACCGAACCGAATTAACCATATTAACCGAACGCGCAGCCGGACATTGAATGGACATTCGTATGTTAGTTTGCATATCATAATTACTTAACATGCGCAATTTATCTTGCTTGTAGCTTAGACTGGTAAATTACATTTTCAAAAATGACATAAAACTGCAATGTAAGTACAAGTCGACCTGATTGTCGACTACCACGGAGAATGTTTTCAGAAATAAAATCCTTGTTTAATATGGAGCACAAAATTCACAATATGTAATTCAATCATAGATTTACAAAGGATAAAACTGTGATGACTGAGCTGCTACATATACACTGATAACTAAATTTATGGCATCCAATCTGAGGCTGAGGCCACCGGAGTCATCAGTTGCCGCCACCATCCAGCCATTCGTACAATCCCCTTCAACAGAATGAAGCACGCCACGCCGCCATTGCCACCGATTCCGAATTGACATGGAGGTTCATTAGTTTCCGAATTTTTTATGTCATTGATATGGAGGCCATAAAAAATTCGATCAATTGTGTGCTTTCCCACAATAAAGGTAGACTGACGCATATGGGCAATGGATGTGAAGTAAATCAGCACCTAGAACTTATTTGTGTGAAACGTAGGTATACAAAATATCAGTGAACAAACCTGCTTTTTCCATGCTTTGAAAGTCCATGCTTATACATGACATCCTTTAGATCTTTCATCCGGAGTGTTCTACAAACAAATCATTTATTTTCAAGACCATATGATACAATCCTTTCCGTCCCCTTTACTTAGTTAGTTAATAGGTAACAGAAGCATCTTTACCACGACTGCAACATAAATATATCTAAAATTAAAGAATTTTAAGGTACACTATCCACATTGATTCGGTGGCACGCTGCAGAAAGGGGCACATTTTGGCTACTGATATGACCACCTGGAAGTTTTTACGCCTTTAGACGGCCAACATGAAAGATATATGTGGGTATGACATGGGCAGGGAAAGAAGGAAGTATCTTGCAGAATTGCAGTCCTTTCTTGGAACAACAATTAACTCATCATCAGGCTGTCATGAGTAGAGTTCTGACATGTTTAGTATATCCTCATTAAAGAATACTCCTCTAAAACTACCAGACCATAAGCAGCCTGCTGAATCAAAACAAAGTCCAAATCTCACCCTAAACCATAAGCTACCATATGGATAAACGCTGTGTTTCATCATGACAAATCACAAAGGAGGAATTAACTTTATGTTATGATAGTGCAGGCTAATCGCTTTGTTTTATCATGATAAGCTGGGTTAAAACAAAGTTCTGCAGAGCTTGTAATATAAGTTATGTGAATGTAAGAAATCTCAGTGCCCCATATACAGCTACATAATTCATGGCCTCATGCCCGCCCATAAAACAAAAACATTAAAACAAAATAGAATGTCATCTATGGTCAATGGCCAGAAATTGGAATATCCTCTGTTGTAATTTGCCCAGATTTAAAATATATTTGGCATACTGAATGTCTGAATCTATATTTGTCCGTAAGGCCAAATCTACCAAGGCTGGGAACATGATCAAAGTTCGAAGCAAAGAAAATAACAGGTTAAACCAACTTCCATGCATTTTTCATTGACACTACCATCAATTTTCATGCAAACGAAAAGGTATAACTGAGAATCTGAGGTGAGGGACCATGGTTGCAGCCAGAGAGCAAGGTCGGGGGTGGCGGCGATGAAGCCACGGACGCGGCCACCCACACCACATCACGTCACCCACCACGCGGCAAAGGTAAGCAAAACAAACGCATCCATATAAGAGCAGATATATCACAAGCACATGGTAGAAAAAAATCATACAATGTCGTTACCTTGATGCACTCGCACCAGCAAGTAGATCGCTCCGGTGCATCTTCTGAATCGTTTGAACATGACTCTAGTCCACCTCTAAGGTAACACAGAACCAATGTGTCGCAGAACCTTTGAAAAGAAAACAAGACTAATGTTTTAATCTCATATCCCCTAATGTGTACTCCCACTTGCCATTCGAAGCTCCAACTTTCCTTTTGATGGCATCATTGCATAAATTACTAGATTTAAATTAACCTCATATTCCAAACTCATTTCAGTTATTTTGATCAATTGTTGGGAAGAGGAAGCGAATATCTGTTGACATGAAAAAAAAGGATGCATTGGTCTAATGTGCTGTAAAATTGTGTCATGTAAGAAATATTGGCATGGTCTTATGTTCCCATAAAAAATGTAACATAAGAATACCAGAATCCTATTAACATAGATTTCGTTAGTGATTCTTAGATACTTCTAAGGATCTGAGATTCGAATCCCAAGCATTACTTGCACCGAGAAACAAATTCTTGAATAAGTACTCCCCCCGTATTTTGTATACTCCTTTTGCCACTTGAAATATGAAGTTACAACTTGCTTTTCATAGTACCATCAAAGAAATCAGAACCTGATTAATAACCTAACTTAACTTTCTTTCAGCTATGTTGACCAAATGATCTAACCAAGAGTCCACTAGCTACTGGCAAGATTAACATTGACTGCTAAAATATGACGTGGGGCATATATTTCTGAAACGAATAATAACTCTTTTGCGGAGAAAAAGGACAACAGTAGAAGGATGTAGTGACAGACATACTTCTTTATTTTCACATATATCCATTTCTAAAGACCACGACAGCTCGAGCTACATTAGTGGCATCATTGGTGCTTGTCAGTATATATACCAGTTTCATGTATGTAAGAAGTATTTCTGTGACCTTTTGAAACTAGATACTGACAATCAACAGTTGAACTATGCTTAAAAAATTATTACAGCTGAGTGATGCATGGAGATTCAGAGAGGTATATTTACTACAATCAGAGAAGATGTAAAATTAATATGACCGGGTGCTTCCAACGGGTAGATAAACATACATACGATCTTAAATGGTCTATGTGTAATTGAAAAAATGTTGGATTGCTTAATTTAAATACTGGCTAATGTCCCTGTAAGAAAAAGAAAAATGATCCAACTGAACTCCATAGGTAAATTTATAGCAACAATGTATAGATGTCTTCCGCTAATATTTTTCATTAGACAAGCAAGACACTTTGCTACTTTTACTTATGTTAACAATTAGAGTTTTTTGTGGCCCACTCTACAGCTTATGAAAGGGGGTAATGCCTTCAAAAGCAATTGGCGAAGAAAGAAATATGAACATGTAAAAAGATTACCAATGCAGTAGTACCTCGATGCCTGATTAGCAAGTCAAAATAATCTGAATCATCACTAGCGACCAATGCTTGAAAAATCCCCACTACAAACAAAACAAGACCTGAGAAGGGAAACCATTGCATACTGGGAAGGTTTCTATTTCTAATCCATGCAAAATAATACTGGGTAATTAGAACTATACATTACAGGTTGAATCCATTTGAGAAAGCTAAACATAGGCACACCAAATGGTAGGTCTGTACTACTATGTCATCTTCAAGAACAGGAAACAAGTACCAGCAGCATGTTTTGCCTCCTTGCTAGTTCTGAATAAAAATTAGCAGAAAGGAACAGGCAGCCACCATACATTACAAGCACTGACGAAGTAATTGTACAGATAACTTGCAATTTTTCATCAATTTAATTTCTCAAATAAGTATGTGCAGTGACAAAAGTAATTACACAGATAACTTTGTTCAAGAACGTGCACCACATTTGATGCAGCGACTAAATCAAAAGCACTAATCCATGGATAAATACCATGAAAGCAAAAGTATCACACAAATTTAGTAGTACTGTATGTAAAGGGAGTAACACAACAGATAAATTATGAGGAAGATGGTGCTGCTCCCAAACGGAATCACCATGGCAATATACACTAGCAGAATCAAAGCAATCTCCCTGAGTACTAGGTAACCCACGCAAGGGGAAAGCTAGAGCAGGCAAAAAATTATTCGGTGTGGCTGCTACTAGCTTAGTACTAGTAGCGGACAGCCGGACACATGCACTTCCAGCGCTATGCAAAGCCACGTAACTCAGTGCAGATCGATGTAATTGTGCCCGTGTCACTCGTCTGCACATACAGCGGATGGAGCTTGCCAAAGAAGAGGTAGCAACGCTGCCACGAAAATTTTGGACAGCTAGATGAATGCGTACCGAGTTTCGCAGACAACGGCCGACGGAAGGCCGCGCAGCACTTGCAGTAGAGAAAGGAGAAGATGGAGGCAGTGCCAATACGGCAATACCGCCCGCAGCTACGACCCACTTGCTCACCACGCCGCCGATTTGGCCATCCGACCACGACGCCCGCGATTCGGCCGGCCGCCACGACGCCGGCGAATCGGCAGGCCGACTACGACGTCGCCGACTCCAGCAAGAGCGCAGAACCCACCCGCTGCTCGCCTGGCTCCCGAGTACCAAATCCGAACCTGCTCGCCGCCGTCGCACCTCAGTTCCAATCTCAAACCGCTCGTCCGCCCGATCTAGATTGGAAAGCGAAGAGGAAAAAGTTGAGGTACGGATGCGTAGTGGGCTAGCTCCCAAACCGTCGAAGTAAAAAACAGAAGAAAATTACAACAAGCTGGTACGGTGGTGCGAACCACACGAACGCGACCAAACCTGGTGGCAGTTCGGCTCGGCTGACTAACTCGGGGGCAGAATAACTTATTCTACACCCAGGGTGTCTAATAGAGTTTCTATATATATATATATATATATATATATATATATGTGTGTGTGTGTGTCTGGGTGATGGATAGTGTGGCCCGTGCCTTGATGATACCAATACTTGGATACGGCCTAGGCTTGAACACTTGGAGTTGTAGTGCTTCTGTATTGTGAGTTTACCGTACTTTGTCCTTGTTGAGTGCAGCATGGTCTATGCACGATTCGAACTAGCTTTGGGATCCACTTCTATCCTATGTCGGGAGTCGAAAAGGGTAGATGAAATCCCCGGTTGATTGCACATCCACCAGGTTTTATATTTTGGAATAGATGACTTTAACTCATAAATGGCGAAAAATATGTTTTATTAGTTAATGTCATATATTACAAAATACAAAAGTTAAATCGAGTGAGGACTACACCCGTATACAAAGGTTAATTTAATAGAAGAGCAGATATGCACGTTCTACCATGGAATGTTGTTCGCACATGCTAGCGCTAGATCTAGCAAACAAAACAGAGGGGTTTGAACTTACCGGAGCAGAGGGAGACAACCCAAATGTAGAAGAAGTTGAAGTAAGGTATTCCGGTCTTGATCTTGTTGATCTCATCCAGCTTGCACCCGGGGCAGCCTTCCTTGCAAAGCTTCACCCCCCTCGCATGGGGCAATAATGGGGGCACGTCGATCACAATATTGTTTCTTTCGCTATCGGTCATTATTGCGCCTGTTCGACAAGACATGAGATGTGAAGCAGCTTGGCATCCACCCCTTCCCTGACGTGCGGCGTGGTAAAAAGGAAGGCTTGCGATAACCTTGTGGTAGCTGATGTAACGTATAGATAGTAGGTGTTAGCGTAGCAAGACTGCTCATGTGATGTTTGTTAGGATGATCTCCTCACGTCCGAGCCCAACGGCTCGAACTCGGACCCTTGACCTCGTCCGCGCCCCGATCGAGGGCGCCCAACCTTATCGCTGGCTGGTGGGCCCCTGTCGTCGCGCTATAAAGATAGGTGGGGCCGGACGCACGCGGTAGGAGGTTGATCGACGCGCTGCTCACCCCACCGACATCCCTTCCGATCTAGGGTTCTAGCGTGTGCCGACGGGAAGTGCCACCACCGTCGCCACTGCCTCACCCACGCCACCGCTGTCGCCACCATGTCGACGTCCGTTGGTTCCTCCTCGAAGGAGAAGGTACACCGTCTCCCTCTCCTACCTGGCAACCATCTACACTAGACGATCTAGCAATTTAACAATCTTATGTAGCTTTAGTGCTAATGTAAGGAGCGAGGTGAGGAGGGTAATCTAATTGTATGGGTGCGCACATTTCCTGTGTGATGTCAATTTCACGCTGTGCTTGTACAACATTGTTTTGCGCTCATAGCTGGACATCCTGGCCTGAATATTATCATCAGTCTCTGTGTTTTACTGTTAAAAACACTTTTTTATAACCATAATACTTTTACGTGAGAATCCGCAGCTAGTTATCGGTGGAGTCTAGTGCATTTTTGTCCGAATTTTCTGCATTGCTTTAAAAAATTGACGTACTTTGTTTGTAGCCATGCTCTACTACATATTTCTTCATGATTTTCATGCTATGCCTGGTCTACTACATAATCTAACAAAAATAATGGTGCATTCATGCGACTAGGTTACCACTGAATAAAAAAATTGACTTCCTCCGTTCCAAAAAAAAAAATAAGACGTGTAAATTTAGTCAACAACATGGCTTCTCGGTGTGGTTAATTTTATACACGACAATATGAACATTTACAGTCCCAAATAAATATCAATGGATTCACCATGATGGAATTTTCATTGTGTATTTATTTAAGATTGTATACATTGATGTTTTCTTTTGTATATTTGGTCAGTCATTGTAAGTTTGGTCATTTGACTATATTAATATAACCTATTGGACAAGAGGTACTAGCGATTCATCTCAGGAGTGTTTACAGGATCATATGTTTTCTTGTGGTAGACATTTGTGTTAGTTGTTTGTGTTGAGGTGTTTGAACTTTTGAAGTGTATGCTTGAGTGTCGCCCTGTTCACTACGGGAGAGCTCCAGTCTGCCGACGGCTGCCAGCCGTCAGCACAGCAAAGAAGGCCGTCGGCATAGGCTGTGCCGACGGTGACCGTCGGCATAGCGTCGTCGGCATAGTTCTGGTCGGGGACTGCCCGATCACCGTCGGCACAGACTGGCCATCGGCACAGATTGTTGTGCCGACGGTTATACCGTCGGCATAGTATTTCAAAATTTTCACAAGTGCAATTTGACCTAATATTATTCTTTTTTACTTTTTAATCTTTCACAATCACACTTACACTTAGTACACCTAATATTAGGTCAAATTGCACTTGTAGTCAAACTTCCCAGTTGGTCACCCATCCTCACACTACTCCCGCCCCAGCATGCTTAACTTCTTGGTTCTCTTCGGATGAGCTTCCATGAAAGAAATGACGCCCTTGTTGTTAATACTATCATATCAATCATATTAACCCTTTGACCGTGCTGCCACATCTTTATATTTTTCAATTCTAAACAATTACTTAAGTAAACAACAATGAATATATATAAATAATAATAATATAGAATTTGAAAAACAATTAAATGATTTCATTTTTGTCTTTTTATTTAATATGGAATAATTAATATCAGTAAATACGAATTTGGCAAATAATATGTCTAAATTGATCAGAAAAATATGAGGAATACAAATATGACATCCATATCATAATTTGAACCTACAATTTAATTTACCCAAAAATCATGAGCAATAGATCAAGTACCTCTAGTTTAAATCTGGTTGACTTTATCGGAAATAAGGTGGGAAACGGCCTCGGCATGACATAGTTTTCCGAAATTAGGTCATATTTGGCACGTGTGTGGGCCCTAGGATGGGAAGCAAGACCTCGGACGCGGATTTCTAATCCGGCCCACGGGCAACCATCTTTTCATTTTTAGCGTGCCCAAACGGTTCTTATTTGTGAAGCAGCTACATGGGGCGCATTTTAGTATGACGTGAAACCTCTGTGCGATGATAGTAGACCACCTACGCACCACCTATCACATGGCATGTACACGCGTTAGCTATTTGAGAACCCATGCGGCTTCCGGCGGTGTCCCGCCGAATCCGCTGGAAACTGACCGGATTTGAAATAGGCCTCAACTATCCGTCACTCCAGAAATTCCAGAAAAAGTGTTTTTAGTTCTACGACGCATTATTATATGTGCTAATTTTTGTCCGTTTAGTTTGTTCGCGAATGGGTGCACCCGCACGCCCGGTACGGCGATACCGCATGTCCCGGGGGCCCTGTTTTTGCCAGATGGCAATTTGAACGAAGTCAAAAAAATCCCACGGAGCCGCGTGGCGTCATTTTATATGTCATGGTAACTATTCCATTTGTCAAAACTGGGATACGACAATTATTTTGAAAAAACCCTTCACGAAAAGGGCTATCACGTCCGGAGTTCTATGGATTTCAGGGGAAATGAGGTGGGAAACGGCCTCAGCATGGCATAGTTTCCCGAAACGAGGTCATATTTGGCACGTGTGTGGGCCCTAGGATGGGGAGCAAGACCCCGGGTGCGGATTTCTAATCCGACCCACGGGCGACCATCGTTTCATTTTTAGTGTGTCCAAACGATTTTTATTTGTGAAGCAGCTACATGAGGCGCATTTTAGTATGACGTGAAACCTCCGTGCGATGATAGTAGACCACCTACGCACCACCTATCACATGACATGTGCACGCATTAGCTTTTTGGGAACCCATGCGGCTTCCGGCGGTGTCCCGCCGAATCCGCTGGAAACTGACCGGATTTGAACTAGGGCTCAACTATCCGTCGCTCCAGAAATTCCGGAAAAAATGTTTTTAGTTCTACGACGCATCATTATATGTGCTAATTTTTGTCCGTTTAGTTTTTTCGCGAATGGGTGCACCCGCACGCCCGGTACGGCGATACCGCATGTCCCTGGGGGCCTGTTTTGGCCAGATGACAATTTGAACGAAGTCAAAAAATCCCACGTAGGCGCGTGGTGTCATTTTATATGTCATACTAACTATTCCGTTTGTCAAAACTAGGATGTGGCAATTATTTTGGAAAACCCTTCACGAAAAGAGCTATCACGTCCGGGGTTCTATGGATTTCAGGGGAAATGAGGTGGGAAACGGCCTCGGCATGGCAGAAATTTGCCGAAACGAGGTCATATTTGACACGTGTGTGGGCCCTAGGATGGTAAGCAATACCCCAGACGTGGATTTCTAATCCGACCCACGAGCGGCCATTTTTCATTTTTGGCGTGTGTGAAAGCCATGAAACCTCGAACATTATAGCTCATTTCTAAGAAAATTTATTTAGGTATTCGAAATATTCCATTTTTGATATTTTTCTATGATAGATCTTGTTTTTCTGCAAAATTTGATATATTATACTTATTTTTCTCAGTTAGAATGATTTAGTTATGCTTTTTTGAAGACTGCCATGGAGAAATAGGAAAAAGCTATGCCGACGGTTAAACCGTCGGCACAGGTCTATAGTGGAAAAAAAAGGAAAAACAATGTTGTGCCGACGGCCAGACTGGTCCTGTGCCGACGGCCATAACTGTGCCGACGGCCGTCGGCACATCCAGCATGTACCGACGGCCAACTTAACGCCGACGGTCATCCTCGTCGCCGCGCTCCGGAGGCTACTGTGCCGACGGCCCCGACATTTGGCCGTCGGCACATCGCCTGGCCGTCGGCGTACGGCAATTCTCCCGTAGTGGTTTATACCCTGTAATGGGTATTTGTTAGCGGGTTGCCTGGCGATGCAAGGATGGCCTCTTTCCCGCCCCCTTCTCTTTGTGTGATAATGCATTTTGCTATGGAGTAATGGGAAGGGGTAGGCTATTTTGAAAAAAAGGATCATATATTTTCTGGCAAGGTACCAGGTAGGTCCCGTGAAAGATCAAGAGCCAAAACAGTGCAAAGTCCCCAGATACACCGGAAGAGTATTACTCAAATCTAAGACATTTTTTATGGACAGAGGTAGTGTACCTTTATCTTTAGATAAAATTTAACTAAGCAAGCGGCAAAAAGCAAGGGACCATGGAAACCTCATCCTCACAAGTAGTAATAAAAACAGGGATGTAATTAAACGCGGATCAAATCAGTTCAGTTCCCATTTTTGCCCGGCTAAAGTTGCAGAAAGAAGCAGTGAAAGACTCAAGATAGCATATGTAACCAAGGAGGCAAGATGATGAGCAGTTCATGTACGTACGTTGCGTCCTCTCCAGCCTTGACAACGCATCCCCCGGGTCGGCATTTCCATCCTGATTGACTGCATCTTCCGCCCCGCGCTCAGCCATTCAGCGGCCCCCTTTCGAGATCAAGAGATGCTCACAGCAGCTGTGTTGCAGTCGCCCGGCCACCGGAATCACGCAACAGCAAGTGACCGGCGACGACGACGCCGGCCCGCCCGTGATGTCAAAAGAATCGGACGTGCAGCTACCCCGCTCTTGAGTTTTTTTTTTTTTTTGAAACGAGGCAAAAGACTTGCCATTTTCATTAATAGAGAAGAAGTACAGAATTTGGCCAGTTTATTAACGGAAAACCGGCCGAAAACCGAAACAAGTGCCCCGACACTCGTCATGGAGCACGACCGCCGCGGGGGCACAGAGCCACCCTGGCAACCCACACAAGATACACGAGGCCTCCGAAGCGAGAAGTCGTCGCGGTTGACCTTCAACGTCATCGTCATCACTCTTCAGCGACTCCGACTTCACCGAAGAACCAACCACCAAGACCCCGCCGAAGCGGCACCGTGAAGCTCAAGCCGGCCACCGCCAAACAAGCGACTCCTCGTGAAGCAACAGGCAGCTCCGACTCTGATGATGTTATCACCAGAATTTGACCGAATCAGAGGTGGGCCGCGATCAAGATGGACTTGAAGAATATACATGGAAGAAATACGTGAATCGGCCTGTTATGCAAAGTTTGGGCTAGTTTGCCCGTCTATCTGTAATATAGTAGGATACGTGTCGGTTAGTTAGAGTTTGTCTCGTACACGGTGGGGATTATTCCCACGTTAGAAAGTTTACGGACTATAAATATGTATCTAGGGTTTATGAAATAAACAACAATCACGTTCACCACAAACCAATCTAGGCGCATCGCCAACTCCCTTGTCTCGAGGGTTTTCTTCCGGGTAAGCATCATGCTGCCTAGATCGCATCTTGCGATCTAGGCAGTACAAGTTTATTCGTCGTTCATGCGTTGCTCGTACTGAAGCCTTTTTGATGGCGAGCAACGTAGTTATCTTAGATGTGTTAGGGTTAGCATTGTTCTTTGTATCATATGCTGTCGTCGTGCAACCCTTAGACATCTAGCCGCCCTTACACCTATCTTAGGTGTAGGGGCGACACCCCGCTTGATCATTATTTAGTAGATCCGATCCGTTATGGTTGCTCCTTGTTCTTCAAGGATTAGTTTAATATCTGCATAGTTAGGCCTTACAAAGGGTTGGAGGATCCAGCGGCGCGTAGGGTGTAGTCTGCTAGCCCTAGACGGGACGTTCGGGGATCAACCTCGTGTTGGTTTTTAGGCCCTGTCTAGGATCGGCTTACGATCACCGTGCGCGGCCGCGAGGCCCAATCACGAGTAGGACGTTCCGATTATGCGGTGAAAACCCTAAATCGTCGTAGATCGTTTTAGCTTTATCTTGATCAAGCAGGACCACCATATATTCGTACACCTCGTACGAATCATGGGTGGATCGGCTCCTTGAGCCGATTCACAGGACAACCTGAGAGCCGATCGATGCTCGTATTTAATGTTTACGTGTATGCCATGCAGGAAACAAAGCGAGGCATCTCCATCACCTTCCTGACCAGGTATAGATCAGGTGGCACGCCTTTGCACCAGCATCGGACGTGCGTGCCGGAGTCTTTGCGGGCCGTCGCTCGGAGGGACCAGGGCCAGCCGCAGCCCTAAGTTGCTCCCGGCTCTCTGTGTTGCCCGTCGCTGCTCGCCGGTGGGTTTCGACCGCAACACATTCGGCACGCCCGGTGGGACAATCTTCGACATCAACCACATCGCCATCTACATCCGAGATGGCGGACGGCACTCCGGTCACGTACGAGGATCCGACCGAGGAGCTCAAGAAGAAGTATGACGAGGTCAAAGCGATCCTCGAAGCCGACCTCATCGGCTCTTTTCACGAGAACCCGTTCACATGGCATCGGGTGGAAAGGGTTCTCGCCTGAAGGTGCGCTCGATGGAATAGACCTGTCCGCCCCGTCAGAAGAACGCACCAGGTCCCTGCGTCACGAGATTAACTACATGGTGGCTCACTCGCTGCACCGCCACTCTGAGAACCTGGTGAACACTTTGGAGCGTGTCGCTCTTCGGGTGATCCAGGAGATCATGAGGCACCAGTACTCTCCGTCAGGACCAGCTCTCGGGACATACCAAGGAGAGATGCCACTCCGGTCCCGTCCACCGCTGCCATTCGCGTTGGCAGCACCGAAGTGCCGAATTCACCGGCATTCGTCGTCTACAAGATCGGTGGTGACCCTAGTGACTACCGGTTCTTGCACGAGGCGCCTAAGGAGATCCCTCACGGATACACGTGCACATACGTGCCGGACTGCGATGGCATCGGGCGCTCACAAACCAGGCCGCAACGGCGGGGACTTCGGAAAGCGGGAGGAACGTCGGCGACGGATCTTGAGAAGCAGACGTGGCCAGCTAAATATGCCACTCCGACAAACCTCCAGAGCTCAGCTCCTGCAGTTGGCTCAGAGCTAGAAAAGCAAGCATGGCTGGCTAAGTATGCCACTCCGGCGAATCTTCAGAGTTCGACTCCTGCAGCCAGCACCGCGGATCAAATCAGTACCATGCGAGAGACCGGTTCGGCATGGTGCCGAAAAGGAGGACAATCGGCTATTCCAAGCCGTACCCCAACGAGTACGAGTTGATCCCGCTACCACCCAAATATCGGCTCCCTGATTTCTCCAAGTTCAATGGATCAGATGGTTCCAGCTCCATCGAGCATTTGAGCCGATACTTGGCACAGCTGGGCACGATCTCGGCGGCGAGATGAGCTACGTGTGAGGTTCTTCGCACGGTCCCTCACGGGATCGGCTTTCGGGTGGTATACTTCGTTGCCACCGGACTCGATCCGGACTTGGAAGCGGTTGGAAGAACGAGTTCCACATGCGGTATCACTCGGAGGCTTCCGAGTCCGGCCTTGCCGATCTAGCACAAATACGTCGAAGCATGGATAAGCGTGGCGAGAATACGTCCGGCGCTTCGGAAATCTTAGGAACCGATGTTATTCGGCTCGTGTGACCGAAAAGGAAGCGATCGAGTTGGCGGTGGTGGGCCTTGCATCACCAATCAAGGACATGGCCTCCCAAGCGAGACTACCCTTCACTAGCGCACATGGTTCGAAGCTGTCGTTATATGAACAGGCACCACCCGGACTTGTACCGGGATAAATTCAAGCGTGCGGTAGTCCTGGTTGAGGCGGATGAAGACGAAGGCTCGCGGGAGATCAAGAAGTAGCGGTGGCTGAATGGACTCGGGGGCAACCCCGTGTCCTACAAATGGGTTAAGCCACCGAGGTCCGCCCGGAGGGTTCGATTTTGACGTGACTAAAACTGAGCAAATCTTCGACCTCCTACTCAAGGAGAAGCGAGTTGAAGTTACCCGAAGGCCTCAAAATCCCCACGGTACGGGAGCTGAACGGAAAGCCATGCCGCAAATGGCATAACTCGTTCTCCCATGCCACCAACGACTGCAGGGTGTGGCGTCAGCAGATCCAAATGGCGATAGAACAAGGACGTCTGATTTTCAACCAGTACGCCATGAAGGTCGACACCCACCCCTTCCCCGCCGTTAACCTGGTGGAGTGCACTTACCCTGAAGGTTGCCAGCCAGGATTCTCGTTCAACATCAACATGGTAGGACACGGGCACCACTCTGGCAAGGATGGAGACGAGGGCAGCTGCTCTCGTAGCAAGGACACGGAGGAGGCCGCTCCACGCGATCGGCTCCGTCACGATGGCAAGCGCTACATCACAGAGGGAGAAGTGAAGAATGTAAGATATCAGCGACCTCTCTCCGATCACCTCCTCAACAAGTACGTGAGTCAATATAGCCAACGCCGACGATCCAGCGATGATGATGATAGAGACCGTCTGGCCAGGGACGCCAGGAGACATCGTCGGCATGATCGCGACGAGGAGGAGTACGAGCGCCGTGCCAAGGAAGAATCGAGGAAGCAAGACAACGAGGATAGGCACTGGGACTGCCCCTTCTTCAGACACTGCTGGGATTCAGGAATGAGCCGATTGCCTACAATCGGCAACTGCCCAGAATGTAGACAGAAGAGGAAGGATGCAGCTAACGTGTCCGTGTTAAAATGTCTAGGGCCTCTCCCACCTCGAAGCAAACACGCTGAGTCCCCTCGGGTGGAAGATCTCGAGGATTTGGAAGATGATGAAGAAGAAGAAGAAGAAGACAGGTACCACCGGCCAAGGTGGTGCCCTGATGGACTCAGCCGTTCCCAAAAGCGTAGGGTTCAGCGATTGCGCGGCTTGGAGGAAGCCGAAAGGTTATACCTGCACACGCTAAGGAAGGCGCGGCCTGATCTGGCCGCGAAAATTCAGCGAACCCTGGATGAAGAGGGTCGACCACAAAAAATGGAGTGGCGCCCCAAGCAAAGGAAAGCTGATGATGAAACATCGGCTAGCACAAACATGGTGTTCATCCTTCCTATGGAGTTTGGTGCTCCAGGATTAGACGAGGCACCTGTGGCACAACTTGACTGCGGCCCACGGCCGGTTATCTTTGAGAAGCCACGAGAAAGAAGCTACAGACATCTGAAGGCCCTGTACTTGCGAGGTTATATCGATGGGAGGCACTGTCAACAAGATGCTTGGTGGACACCGGAGCGGCAGATCAACATTATGCCATACTCTATGCTACGTCGGTTGGGACGCTCTAGCTCGGATCTGATCAAGACCAACGTGACATTGAGCGATTTCAACGGCCAAGCGTCTGACGCACAAGGTGTTCTGAACGTGGATCTGACCGTAGGAAGGAAAACTATCCCTACGACGTTCTTCATCGTCGATAGCAAGAGCACCTATGCGGTTCTGCTAGGAAGAGATTGGATCCATGCCAACTGTTGCATTCCCTCCACGATGCACCAATGCGTAATACAGTGGGATGGAGATGAGGTAGAGGTCGTCCAGGCCGATGACTCAGCCGAGATTTCAACGGCTGGCATGAACGCTTGGGAAACAGACGGGCCAAGAGCCACTCTCAGGTATCAATTTGGATGACTGCGAGCGCATCGACGTGACGAAGGGCAGGGTTAGGCTGGTCTTATCCACCGGCCTGACCGTGTAGCAAGAACAAACCGATGAGCAAACGTGGCGAGGCCGATCCTTGGGATCGGCCCCAAGGATCTATGAAGGAACATTACAAAACCTTCATTGAGCGATTCAATATGGAGGCCGATTCCAGCAATCGGCCAAAATTATCCTCACCACATGTTCTGCTTGTGTTCAACATCGATCTACTGGGCAGCGGTTTTACGTCGGCTGATGAGTTAGGAAAAGTCAACATTGGTCCTACTGGAGCCGACGTGCAAATACAGTGCCTTGACTAACTACAGAGCCGATATCTGCAGTTACCTGACAGATTCGGCTCGGGGGGCACCTAATCAGATGAACATGTGCAGATGAACATGTGTGCAGTGGAATGTTGGGGGCCGATAGAAAATCGAAAGTCGGCCAGTAAAAAAAAATCATCATTACGATATACAGCCGATGCACGGACATCGACTTTAGAACTAAGAAACAAAGCCGATGCACAGCCATCGACTCTAGTACAGTTACACAAGATCTACCAGCTGCGTGTTCAAAACGCGGATTTTCGCCAAGACGGTCTCCAGGTCAGCTTCAAGGCCTTCTGCTCCCGTGAGGGGGTGAACAATGAGAACTGCTTGGGTTGCAAGGAGCCGATTTTGCGCCAATTCAGCGGTACTGTCAGAATCATCAGTTTGGCGTGCGAGGCAGCCTCTTTCTCATTAAGCTGTTGGTGTTTCGTCTGCAACATCGGCTTTCAGCAGAAGAAAGGTGGTCAATGGGGGCAAGTTTGGCTGATTCTGTATGGTGGCTGTCTCAGAATTACCTGAGTTCGAAGCTCGTTGTCTGATCTGTGCATCCTCACCGTTATTCTCGCCTTGACTAAGGCTCGGGGGGCAGCTGGCTTGGTAGATGCTCTGTTTTGAAAGCCGATTGGGGTGTCATCGGCTGATCCTTCGTCGCAACATTCTTCAAAAAATGGTGAAGTCTGGCAGAAGAAGATCACTGGACCTGGTGGGAGGAATTTAAGGGCTCTTTTGAAGACTCCACTTTATCCACAGATCTCAAGGTCATCAGTTGAAGAATTGAAGGATGTTTTGTGAAGGACCGGTGCGTTGCTATCGGCTCCGTAAGCATTGGTTAAGGGGACAAATCGGCAAAATCAGTATGAGGGGAGATCGGCTAAGTTAGCTCGAAGGAAATCGGCAAAATCAAATTGGGGGAAATTCTTCATTGATAAGCAAGATTTCTTACAGAAAGAGCTGATTACTCTCAAAAGGAAGTACTAGGGGATACATTGCCCCATCTACTACTACTGATCCTATACTAAAGGTCCTGTCTACGGGCCGTCGCTGCCCTCGTCGTCGCCGTCGTCGCCGCTGTCGGCGCTACTCCCGGCGGGCTCGTCGTCGCTGCTCCAGCGGCCGCCGGCCGGGCCTTCGTTGTCCTCGTCCTCCTCGTCAGCGTCGTCGTCGTCGCTGTCGAAGTCGCTGAGGTTTCCCGGCCAGGGGCAGAAGCGCTTGGCCGGCGGTTCATCGGAGGAGGTGTCATTCTCCTCCTCCTCCTTCTCCTCCTCCTCCTCCTCGGGGGAGGTGAAGTCATCGCAGGAGAAGCGATCGTCATCGCTCTCCTCCTCCGTTTCCCCATCGGCGAGGAAGCGGAGGTCACTTTCCCCGTCAGTCAGGGACTTGTCGTCCTCAGACCAGACGGAGAAGTCGTGGCTAGACTCCTCCCCGGCTTCAATGGCGCGGCGGGTGTTGGCCGCGTGGGCTTCCTCCGGGTTCCACTCTGGTGTCGGCTCGCGGGAAGAGGAGGATTGGGTGGAAAGATCCGATGAGGCAGAGGAGGAAGAAGACATGGTTGCGCAGGAGGGCTTTTGGAGTGCTAATGCGAAGGGGATGAAAAGCAAACTATTTGGAGCGGTTAAATAAAGGGGATATAGTGGAAATTCAATGCCATAGCAGTTTCCGAGGAAGTGGTGCCCAACAAAAAAAAAATTTGTCCAAGACACGCGGAAGTGGAAGAGGCAAAGCATCATGATGAAGGATACTGCAACGGTTCTGCCACGACATGACCCGACGAAGAAGAGCAGAGTGATTTTGGAATTATCAATTCCAAAACCAGGGGGGCATGTGTTATCACCAGAATTTGACCGAATCAGAGGTGGGCCGCGATCAAGATGGACTTGAAGAATATACATGGAAGAAATACGTGAATCGGCCTGTTATGCAAAGTTTGGGCTAGTTTGCCCGTGTATCTGTAATATAGTAGGATACGTGTCGGTTAGTTAGAGTTTGTCTCGTACACGGTGGGGATTATTCCCACGTTAGAAAGTCTACGGACTATAAATATGTATCTAGGGTTTATGAAATAAACAACAATCACGTTCACCACAAACCAATCTAGGCGCATCGCCAACTCCCTTGTCTCGAGGGTTTTCTTCCGGGTAAGCATCATGCTGCCTAGATCGCATCTTGCGATCTAGGCAGTACAAGTTTATTCGTCGTTCATGCGTTGCTCGTACTGAAGCCTTTTTGATGGCGAGCAACGTAGTTATCTTAGATGTGTTAGGGTTAGCATTGTTCTTTGTATCATATGCTGTCGTCGTGCAACCCTTAGACATCTAGCCGCCCTTACACCTATCTTAGGTGTAGGGGCGGCACCCGCTTGATCATTATTTAGTAGATCCGATCCGTTATGGTTGCTCCTTGTTCTTCAAGGATTAGTTTAATATCTGCATAGTTAGGCCTTACAAAGGGTTGGAGGATCCAGCGGCGCGTAGGGTGTAGTCTGCTAGCCCTAGACAGGACGTTCCGGGGATCAACCTCGTGTTGGTTTTTAGGCCCTGTCTAGGATCGGCTTACGATCACCGTGCGCGGCCGCGAGGCCCAATCACGAGTAGGACGTTCCGATTATGCGGTGAAAACCCTAAATCGTCGTAGATCGTTTTAGCTTTATCTTGATCAAGCAGGACCACCATATATTCGTACACCTCGTACGAATCATGGGTGGATCGGCTCCTTGAGCCGATTCACAGGACAACCTGAGAGCCGATCGAGGCTCGTATTTAATGTTCACGTGTATGCCATGCATGAAACTAAGCGAGGCATCTCCATCACCTTCCTGACCAGGTATAGGTCAGGTGGCACGCCTTTGCACCAGCATCGGACGTGCGTGCCGGAGTCTTTGCGGGCCGTCGCTCGGAGGGACCAGGGCCAGCCGCAGCCCTAAGTTGCTCCCGGCTCTCCTGTGTTGCCCGTCGCTGCTCGCCGGTGGGTTTCTGACCGCAACAGATGACGAGCTCCGAAGAGGATAAGCGCAAGACATGCGCCGAGGAAGATCATCGCCAGAGGGCCACCCAGCAGGTCATCGTACGCTGCTCAAATGAAGAAACTCGACAAACCATAGCAGCTCCGACTCCACCGCAAGCGAAACACAAGACGAAGAAGCTCGGACGCTCGCTGAAGCCAAGGTCTTGACGCTACCAAAACATCGCTCACCACCGCCATCGTTGCCACACAAGCCACCACACGGACCTCACACATCACCGGCCACCCGCCGAGATGCCGTACAAGTCCAGCCTCAGGAAAGCACGCTAGGGAACAAAGTCTTCAAGACGACGCCCCCAAGAGGGAAGCGACGTGGATCGACGCCGTCGTCCGGCCCTGCCACGGCCTAGGCTTTCACCCGAAGAACTAAGCTCCGGGAGCGGAGGAGGTCGAAGGCTCCATGAAGGCCCCCAAGAGGATAGCGACATCCGCAGCTGCCGCGCCATCAGCTTTCGCTCGGAGCAGCCGAACCTCCGCACTACCACGTTGCCGAACGGAGATGAGGGAGACCCACAACGCCGCCGGCCTGCGAACCACTGGAACAAGCACCTCCCACGCGGCGACGACGCCACACCACGTAGGACCACCAACCTCACCGCCGGCAGGAGCCGACGCCCGCCGCAACGAGCAACCGACAGCAACCGGCAGATCACCACCCGCAGAGGAAGAAGCAGGGGAGAGGGGCCGCCACCCCGCTCACCCTCGCCGGACGGCGAGCCGTGAGCCGCCGTCGGCCGCTGCCACATCCGGGAGGAGCCGGAGCTCCGCCCGCCGCCGCGCTGCTTCTAACCACCGGGGGCGCCGAGCCAGGCCGCCGGCCGACGACCCGGAGCAAGCCCGGGCAGGCCCGCAGGAGCCCATCTGGGCCCAGAGACGCGCCGCCAAGCCCCACCGCGCCCCGCTGCACCACCTCCGGCCCCGACCTCGACCTGGCCACGGACCACCGGCCGCCCGCAGCCCCGCCGGCGCCCAGCCGCCGGCCCACCGCGCCCGCCGCACACACGCCGCGCCCGGGCGAGCTCCTCCTCGCCAGGGGACGCGGGAGGGGGTCAATGGAATCTCTGGGCCCAGATGGGCTCCTGCGGGCCTGCCCGGGCTTGCTCCGGGTCGTCGGCCGGCGGCCTGGCTCGGCGCCCCCGGTGGTTCGAAGCAGCGCGGCGGCGGGCGGAGCTCCGGCTCCTCCCAGATGTGGTAGCATCGACGGCGGCTCACGGCTGCTGTCCGGCGAGGGTGAGCGTGGTGGCGGCCCCTCTCCCCTGCTTCTTCCTCTGCGGGTGGTGATCCGCCACCCCGCTCCTCCTCGCCCCGCTCTTGAGTTTCGTACGTCTCTCTTCTCTCTCACTCTAGCTTTCCCCAAAGCATGATCGATGATATAACTTCCTCGACTGTCATGGTGCCACTACATGTGCATCGTTTTCCGCGGGAAATCAATCAAGGTTTGGGCTTAATCACCCGCCTGCTCCCAACGTGCCGGCCTGCACGACATATCAGGTGGATCGGCAGCACGTCTGGGTCTTGGGGCGAAGGTTCATTATCGCGCTACAGATCAGCACGATTCTACGACTCTACCAGGTCAGAGCGATCGTATATATTAAGATCCGAAAATCTGGTGGTATCACGATCGGATCATTGATACGAGTCCTAATTAATGTATCGCTAGGAACATGATACGGATCAAGATGCTGCCACAAAAGATGAAACAAACTACCTCTATAGTATTCTTGGAGCAACTGGGGGTGTCATCTGTTAATATTGAGTCAGATTCACTGGAATTGATTCAGGCTTGCAAATCGGAGATAGAAATATGGAGCCCGTATACGGCAATTTTAGCCGATTGCTTTCTGAAGGCGCATTCTTTCAAAGATATAAGCTTTGAACATTGTCGAAGAGAAGCATCAAATTATGTAGTAAGTTGGGATGATGCTCCACCTAGTTTTATTATTCCTTTTGTACTGGATGATGTAACTATGTTGGCTTCTAAATAAAATGCGCGGTATGGCTTTCCCCTCAAAAAAAAAACTTGGGTCACCCTATACATCGCTCACCACGGAAAACGTCATGGTGCCGTCGACCTTTTCCTCTGCCAATAGTTTTTTGTTGGGGACGTCAGCACACGGTTCCAACAGGGCAGACCGTGAAGCAAGCCGTTGGTATAGAGCAATCTGTGCCGATGGCCACCGTCATCACAACGGTCTCCGCCGTGACACAAGATTTTTTTTTCTCTTAAGTCCTATGACGACGACTTTGCCTTTCGGCACAGGGTTTTTCTTTTTATCCACCCCCCCCCACCACCACCATCCAGATCGAATCGCCTTTTTTATGTTTTCCAAAAATATAAGAAAATGTTAGAAATGTCAAAAAATAAATACTTTGAGATGACCATGTATTATGTGTTCTAGTTGTTAGGAAAATTTATGAACATGAATTTCCATACATTAGGCAAAATTGTGTCATATTTCGGTAAAATGGCTTTTCTGGTTGCATACGACCTCCGATGAAAATATATCTACTGAAAATTTTACATCCAATTCCAACGGTCTACGCAGTTTACCATTTTTAGAATCTTCAAAATCAAAAAGGAAATAGGAGTTTTTTTAGATTTTAGATTTTGATAAAAAAAATTATTTTATTGTTCCAAGATTTGTTATTAAATATAATAATGTATTCATTGTTCTTTAGTCAAATAATTATTTAGAATTCAAATAATAAAGAAGTGTGATGTCATTGTCCAAGTATTAATAGGATTGATAGGATACTATTGTCAACAAAGAATAAATCCTCTGTCGGGGGCTCATCCGGAAGGAACGAATAAGTTAAGTGTGCTGGGATGGAAGCAGTGTGAGGATGGGTGAACGAGTGAGAAGTTTGACTATTAATAAGTAATTGGACCTAATATTAAGCATTTAAACATGCTTAGAAATTAAACTTTCAAACAATTCGAAAAATTGCCTCAAAAAAAATTGAATTTTCTTTTTGAAAAAAGATGCACACGTGCACAGGACGATCGTTATGCCTCCGCTGGTCCCACCTGAGGGCTGTGGCGACGGCCAAATAGGCTGTGCCGAGAGAGTATTGTGCCGACGGCTTCTCGCAGCCGGCATCTTGAATGGGTGTTGTAGTGGCTCCTGTGCATGCGTGAACCGCACGCAAAGCTACCGCGTTCGCTCCCCTGGTGGGCTGGCACAAATAACCCTTTTCTCCAAAAAAAAAATTTCTTTTTTATTTGCAAAAAAATCAAATATGAAAACTTTTGATTTTTAGCAAAAGAAATGTTCGGACTTGAAAATTTCTCATATAAAAATTGTTCGCTCAAAAAAAATTCAAAAAAGAAAATTTGTTCAATATTTTTTCAGAAAATATAAAATGCTTATTTCAAAAAATTTCAAGATTTTAAAAAAGTTAAAAAAAATCAATCAGAAAAGAAAAGGAAAAACCAAAAAACCAAAAAAAAAAAAACGGCCAGAAACAGCCTTAGCCGATGAAACAGCAAAGACCCAAAGAAAACTGGCTCTCAATTGTGTGGGGCCGAACACTCCCACGATTGCTACAACGAACTGCTTGACACACATGATAACTTGACTCTCACCCATAGCCAAATGGTCATCAACTAAATTCGGCGGAATACTGTAAGGCAACATGTGCAAGGCGGTCACCTTCTGGTAGGTGCTATGCCCAAATTCTCCGGCTGTATTTCCCTTTGCTCAAAAAACGATCATACTTGGTCAGCTCCGCGGCGATGCGCTTGAACAAGTCGATGTGCATACGAAAATGCCGACGAAAGTAGTTCTCGGGAAATGTCGAATTTTCGTTGAAATATATCCGCATCAACTTGTTGTGGCCTTTGATACATTTCCTCCACAACTTCTGTCTACCATAAACCGAACCACCGCGCTTCCGCTTTTTATTGGCTCGCCAAGCCAATACCATCGAGATGTTCTCTTGTACCTCAATAGCAAGTTCTTCGTCGGACGAATCGTCTAAAAAACATGTAAAATAAGTGAATACCTGTTCTATGAACGAAAAATTATATAATAGCGCGTCGGCGGTGAAACATACCTTGTTCCCATATCGGCGAGCATCTTCGGTGCGCCATGTTGCGTCTTGGGTTCACGAGGACATCGAGCGGCGGAACCGACATGCGGTGCGCCCGCTAGCTTTAATCGGTCGGCGGAACTGCGGCCGCTAGCTCGAATCGGGCGAGGGCGGTGGGCAAGCCGGGTGGAGGTGCAGTGGTGCTGGATCTACTATGGGAGCGCGCAACAGGGGACGAATCGGCTCTGCGGTGGCGCGGCTGGGGTGAGCTGAAATTGGGAGGGCGTGGGGGATTTTTTCGAGTGGCGGTTAGCTCTTTGCGCGCAATTCCGATGCACCACGTGCACCGGACGCACCAAATATGATGCTTTGGCTAGGGCAAAATAGAGCGGGCCCTAAATCTTTTACAATGTAGACTGCTGGAGCACGCGAACGGCTTGCTATACCGACGGTTTTTACAGCGTGGACCCAGCGCGAGTGACGGAGTTACTCTTGTTTAAGGGCATCTCCAGCGGCGCGACGCATTTCGGACGCCCGCGTCAGTTTGCAGCGAGGGGTGGCTCCAGCGGAACAACGCATAATTTTTTGCCCATTCATAAAGTCATAGTTTACAGTAAAAAAACATAAAAAGGCCATAAAAAACCTAGGTACTGCCTACTGGTCGTCGTCGCTGACGAGGTCGATGAACTCCGGTGTCGGTCATGGAAGCTGGTACGCCGGCGGTGGAGAAGGGTAGGCTGCGGCAACTGCGGCCAGGTCATCGCCTATGTAGGAGGCTCTGGTGAAGGTGGCCAGGGATCCCAGGCCGTAGCAGCAGCCGGAGCGCGGTCGCTGGAACGCGTCGGCGTGGTCGGAGGAGTCGCGGGCCTACCCTGCAACAGTGCGGACTCGCGGAGCTGGATTGCGAGGCCTTCCCACAAAGCGAGCTCGTTGAGTTCGTCGCGCTCGCTGTTGGCCAGTGCCATGGCAATGGCCTCCTCCTCGGTAATGTCGGGCGGCTGGGTCTCCGGATCCCACTCCGGCCCGCCGTCGTCGTGGTCGTACTCTTCGCACTCGACCTGCTCGTCCTCGTCCTCGTCATGTCCTCGTCGTCCTGGTCGTTCTCCTCTTCTTCCGCGGTGATCTTGCGGTCGAAGAACTCGACGACCCAAAGGTAGCCAGCGCGGCGGCGCGCGTCAAACTCCCACGTTCCGAAGGAGATCCAGTTGTAGGAGTTGAGCGCGTACGCCGGATCTTGTTGGAGATCCGGCGGCAAGATGGCTCGGCGGCGGCGCACCTCGTCCCGGCGCTCTCGGCCCTCGCGCAGCACTGGGGGTACCGGCACGCGCCTGGAGTTGAGGTACGAGCCTCCTCCAAGCAAGTTTTTGTTCGGCCATGGCACCGGTCGGTTTTCCTACGAAAGGCGCCGCGCGAAGTCGATGCGGACGTACCGCCCGATCCGTGGCTTCTTTCCGGACCGCGAGCCGCTAGCCTCGTGGTCGTTCTTGGTCTTGCGGAAGGGCCACCATTTCTTCCCTATGGCGTCGGTGGGGTGGATTGTATTGGCTCTGCCAATGGTGTGGTGGGGGAAATGGGCGTCGGCAGCGTCCCTTTAAGAGGCTCGGAAGCCATATCGCCTTCAATGTCCTGCCACTGCGACGGCGCCTAGCTGCGCACGCTCGCGGAAGCCGAGGTCCGCCATTAACGTGATCCTGGAAAGGCTGCAGCGCGCTGATGCGCGTATAATTGACACGTTCGTTGGGAACCCCAAGAGGAAGGTGCGATGCGCACAGCAGTAAGTTTTCCCTCAGTAAGAAACCAAGGTTTAATCGAACCAGTAGGAGTCAAGAAGCACGTTGAAGGTTGATGGTGGCGGAATGTAATGCGGCGCAACACCGGGGATTCCGGCGCCAACGTGGAACCTGCACAACACAACCAAAGTACTTTGCCCCAACGAAACAGTGAGGTTGTCAATCTCACCGGCTTGTCTGTAACAAAGGATTAACCGTATTGTGTGGAAGATGATTGTTTGCAGAAAACAGTAAAACAAGTATTGCAGTAGATTGTATGCGATGTAAAGAATAGGACCGGGGTCCACAGTTCACTAGAGGTGTCTCTCCCATAAGATAAAAGCATGTTGGGTGAACAAATTACAGTCGGGCAATTGACAAATAGAGAGGGCATAACAATGCACATACATGACAAGATAAATATAGTGAGATTTAATTGGGCATTACGACAAAGTACATAGACCGCTATCCAGCATGCATCTATGCCTAAAAAGTCCACCTTTAGGTTATCATCCGAACCCCTTCCAGTATTAAGTTGCAAAACAACAGACAATTGCATTAAGTATGGTGCGTAATGTAATCAATAACTACATCCTTAGACATAGCGTCAATGTTTTATCCCTAGTGGCAACAGCACATCCACAACCTTAGAACTTTCTGTCACTGACCCAGATTTAATGGAGGCATGAACCCACTATCGAGCATAAATACTCCCTCTTGGAGTTAAGAGCAAAAACTTGGCCAGAGCCTCTACTAATAACGGAGAGCATGCAAGATCATAAACAACACATAGGTAATAACTTGATAATTAACGTAACATAGTATTCTCTATCCATCGGATCCCGACAAACACAACATATAGTATTACAGATAGATGATCTTGATCATGTTAGGCAGCTCACAAGATCCAACAATGAAGCACAATGAGGAGAAGACAACCATCTAGCTACTGCTATGGACCCATAGTTCAGGGGGTGAACTACTCACTCATCACTCCGGAGGCGACCATGGCGGTGAAGAGTCCTCCGGGAGATGAATCCCCTCTCCGGCAGGGTGCCGGAGGAGATCTCCGGAATCCCCCGAGATGGGATTGGCGGCGGCGGCATCTCAGTAAGGTTTTCCGTAACGTGGCTCTCGGTACTGGGGGTTTCGCGACGAAGGCTATTTGTAGGCGAAAGGGTAGGTAAAGAGGCGGCATGAGGGGCCCACACCATAGGTCGGCGCGGCCAGGGCCTGGGCCGCGCCGCCCTGGTGTCTGGCCACCTCGTGGCCCCACTTCGACTCTCCTTCGGTCTTCTGGAAGCTTCGTGGCAAAATAGGACCCCGGGCGTTGATTTCGTCCAATTCGAGAATATTTCTTTACTAGGATTTACGAAACCAAAAACAGCGAGAAAACGACAAGCGGCTCTTCGGCATCTCGTTAATAGGTTAGTTCCAGAAAATGCACGAATATGACATAAAGTGTGCATAAAACATGTAGATATCATCAATAATGTGGCATGGAACATAAGAAATTATCGATACGTCGTAGACGTATCAGCATCCCCAAGCTTAGTTACGCTCGTCCCGAGCGGAGTAAACGATAACAAAGATAATTTCCGGAGTGACATGCCATCATAACCTTGATCATACTATTGTAAACATATGTAATGAATGCAGCGATCAAAACAATGGTAATGACACGAGTAAACAACTGAATCATAAAGCAAAGACTTTTCATGAATAGTACTTCAAGACAAGCATCAATAAGTCTTGCATAAGAGTTAACTCATAAAGCAATAAATCAAAGTAAAGGTATTGAAGCAACACAAAGGAAGATTAAGTTTCAGCGGTTGCTTTCAACTTATAACATGTATATCTCATGGATAATTGTCAACATAGAGTAATATAACAAGTGCAATATGCAAGTATGTAGGAATCAATGCACATTTCACACAAGTGTTTGCTTCTTGAGGTGGAGAGAAATAGGTGAACTGACTCAACATTCAAAGTAAAAGAAAGGTCCTTCAACGAGGAAAGCATCGATTGCTATATTTGTGCTAGAGCTTTTATTTTGAAAACATGAAACAATTTTGTCAACGGTAGTAATAAAGCATATGAGTTATGTAAATTATATCTTACAAGTTGCAAGCCTCATGCATAGTATACTAATAGTGCCCGCACCTTGTCCTAATTAGCTTGGACTACCGGATCATCGCAATACACATGTTTTAACCAAGTGTCACAATGGGGTACCTCCATGCCACCTGTACAAAGGTCTAAGGAGAAAGCTCGCATTTTGGATTTCTCGCTTTTGATTATTCTCAACTTAGACATCCATACCGGGACAACATGGACAACAGATAATGGACTCCTCTTTAATGCATAAGCATGTGGCAACAATTAGTGTTCTCATATGAGATTGAGGATATATGTCCAAAACTGAAACTTCCACCATGAATCATGGCTTTAGTTAGCGGCCCAATGTTCTTCTCTAACAATATGTATGCTCCAACCATTAAGGTGGTAGATCTCTCTTACTTCGGACAAGACGGACATGCATAGCAACTCACATGATATTCAACAAAGAGTAGTTGATGGCGTCCCCGAAACATGGTTATCGCACAACAAGCAACTTAATAAGAGATAAAGTGCATAAGTACATATTCAATACCACAATAGTTTTTAAGCTATTTGTCCCATGAGCTATATATTGCAAAGGTGAATGATGGAAATTTTAAAGGTAGCACTCAAGCAATTTACTTGAAATGGCGGAGAAATACCATGTAGTAGGTAGATATGGTGGACACAAACGGCATAGTGGTTGGCTCAAGGATTTTGGATGCATGAGAAGTATTCCCTCTCGATACAAGGTTTAGGCTAGCAAGGTTATTTGAAACAAACACAAGGATGAACCTGAGTGCAGCAAAACTCACATAAAAGACATATTGTAAACATTATAAGACTCTACACCGTCTTCCTTGTTGTTCAAAACTCAATACTAGATATTATCTAGACTTTAGAGAGACCAAATATGCAAACCAAATTTAGCAAGCTCTAGGTGTTTCTTTATTAATGGGTGCAAAGTATATGATGCAAGAGCTTAAACATGAGCACAACAATTGCCAAGTATCAAATTATCCAAGACATTTTAGAATTACTACATGTAGCATTTCCCAATTCCAACCATATAACAATTTAACGAAGAAGATTCAACCTTCGCCATGAATACTATGAGTAAAGCCTAAGGACATATTTGTCCATATGCAACAGCGGAGCGTGTCTCTCTCCCACACAATGAATGCTAGGATCCATTTATTCAAAAAAAAAACAAAAACAAAAACAAACCGACGCTCCAAGCAAAGCACATAAGATGTGACGGAATAAAAATATAGTTTCAGGGGAGGAACCTGATAATGTTGTCGATGAAGAAGGGGATGCCTTGGGCATCCCCAAGCTTAGACGCTTGAGTCTTCTTAGAATATGCAGGGGTGAACCACCGGGGCATCCCCAAGCTTAGAGCTTTCACTCTCCTTGATCATATTGCATCATACTCCTCTCTTGATCCTTGAAAACTTCCTCCACACCAAACTCGAAACAACTCATTAGAGGGTTAGTGGACAATAAAAATTAACATGTTCAGAGGTGACACAATCATTCTTAACACTTCGGACATTGCATAAAGCTACTTGGACATTAATGGATCAAAGAAATTCATCCAACATAGCAAAAGAGGCAATGCGAAATAAAAGGCAGAATCTGTCAAAACGGAACAGTCCGTAAAGATGGATTTTATTGAGGCACCAGACTTGCTCAAATGAAAATGCCCAAATTGAATGAAAGTTGCGTACATATCTGAGGATCACGCACGTAAATTGGCTAAATTTTCTGAGCTACCTACGAGGAGGCAGGTCGAAATTCGTGACAGCAAAGAAATCTGAAACTGCGCAGTAATCCAAATCTAGTATGAACTTTACTATCAAAGACTTTACTTGGCACAACAAAACACAAAACTAAGATAAGGAGAGGTTGCTACAGTAGTAAACAACTTCCAAGACTCAAATATAAAACAAAAATACTGTAGTAAAAACATGGGTTGTCTCCCATAAGCGCTTTTCTTTAACGGCTTTCAGCTAGGCGCAGAAAGTGTATAAGAATCAAAAGGTAACTTCATTCTTTTTCTAGGAATAGAAGTTTCAAGTTTTAGTTTCTCTTCTCTAGCTTTTATGAGAGCATTTGTAATATGTTCTGTGAAAGCCAAGTTTACAGCGCTAGCATTGGGACTCTTAGCAAGTTTTTGTAAGAACTTTATAACTTCAGAGATGTGGCAATCATCAAAATCTAAATCATTATGAGCTACAGCAATGGGATCATCATCCCCAATGTTGGAAAAAATTTCAGCAGTTTTATCACAAGCAATTTCAGCAGTTTTAGCAATTTCAGGCAGTTTTGTACGCTTTGCACTAGGAGTAGAAACATTGCCAACACCAATTATTTTACCATTAATAGTAGGAGGTTGATGTCTACGCCCCCTCCTTTTCCTGTAGACAGTGTTGGGCCTCCAAGAGCAGAGGTTTGTAGAACAGCAGCAAGTTTTCCCTTAAGTGGATCACCCAAGGTTTATCGAACTCAGGGAGAAAGAGGTCAAAGATATTCCTCTCATGCAACCCTGCAACCACAAAGCAAGAAGTCTCTTGTGTCCCCAACACACCTAATAGGTGCACTAGTTCGGCGAAGAGATAGTGAAATACAGGTGGTATAAATAAGCAGTAGCAACGACACCGGAAAAGTGCTTTGCCCGGGACAATAAACAAGCAAGTAGTAACGCAGCAGTAGTAACGCGATAAAACAAGTAAACAAGCAGCGATAGCGAGTATTTAGGAACAAGGCCTAGGGATCATACTTTCACTAGTGGACACTCTCAACATTGATCACATAACAGAATAGATAAATGCATACTCTACACTCTTGTTGGATGATGAACACCATTGCGTAGGATTACACGAACCCTCAATGCCGGAGTTAACAAGCTCCACAATTCAATGTTCATATTTAAATAACCTTAGAGTGCAAGATAGATCAACACAACCAAACCAAGTACTAACATAGCATGCACACCGTAACCTTCACGCTACGAAAGGAGGCATAGATCACATCAATACCATCATAGCAATAGTTAACTTCATAATCTACAAGAGATCACAATCATAGCATAAACCAAGTACTTCATGATGCACACACTGCCAACATTACATCATGGAGGAGGAATAGACTACTTTAATAACATCACTAGAGTAGCACATAGATGAATTGTGATACAAAACTCATATGAATCTCAATCATGTAAGGCAGCTCATGAGATCATTGTATTGAAGTACATAGGAGAGAGATTTAACCACATAGCTACCGGTACAGCCCCGAGCCTCGATGGAGAACTACTCCGTCCTCATGGGAGACGAGCAGCGTTGATGAAGATGGCGGTGGTGTCGATGGAGGAGCCTTCCGGGGCACTTCCCGTCCCGGCGGCATGCCGGAACAGAGACTCCTGTCCCCCAGATCTTGGCTTCGCGATGGCGGCGGCTCTGGAAGGTTTCTCGTACCGTGGCTTTTCCGTCTCGAGGTTTTAGGTCCAGGGGCTTTATATAGGTGAAGAGGCGGCGTCAGAAGGTCAAAGGGGCGACGACACCATAGGGCCACGCGGCCAGGGGGTGGGCCGCGCCACCCTATCATCTGGGGGCCCTGTGGCCCCCCTCTGGCCTCTCTCGTGTGTTCTGGATGCTTCCGGGGATTCTAAGATCTTCGGCGTTGATTTCGTCCGATTTCGAGAATATTTCTTTACTAGGATTTCTGAAACCAAAAACAGCGTAGAACAAAGAACTGGCCCTTCGGCATCTTGTTAATAGGTTAGTTCCGGAAAATGCACGAATATGACATAAAGTGTGCATAAAACATGTAGATATCATCAATAATGTGGCATGGAACATAAGAAATTATCGATACGTCGAGACGTATCGGCATCCCCAAGCTTAGTTCCTGCTCGTCCCGAGCGGGTAAACGATAACAAAGATAATTTACGGAGTGACATGCCATCATAACCTTGATCATACTATTGTAAGCATATGTAATGAATGCAGCGATCAAAACAATGGTAATGACATGAGTAAACAAATGAATCATAAAGCAAAGACTTTTCATGAATAGCACTTCAAGACAAGCATCAATAAGTCTTGCATAAGAGTTAACTCATAAAGCAATAATTCATAGTAAAAGCATTGAAGCAACACAAAGGAAGATTAAGTTTCAACGGTTGCTTTCAACTTATAACATGTATATCTCATGGATAATTGTCAACATAGAGTAATATAACAAGTGCAATATGCAAGTATGTAGGAATCAATGCACAGTTCACACAAGTGTTTGCTTCTTGAGGTGGAGAGAAATAGGTGAACTGACTCAACATTAAAAGTAAAAGAAAGGTCCTTCAACGAGGAAAGCATCGATTGCTATATTTGTGCTAGAGCTTTTATTTTGAAAACATGAAACAATTTTGTCAACGGTAGTAATAAAGCATATGTATTGATACGTCTCCGACGTATCGATAATTTCTTGTGTTCCATGCCACATTATTGATGATATCTACATGTTTTATGCACACTTTATGTCATATTCGTGCATTTTCTGGAACTAACCTATTAACAAGATGCTGAAGTGCCGATCTTGTCGTTTTCTGCTTTTTGGTTTCGGAAATCCTAGTAACGAAATATTCTCGGAATCGGACGAAATCAACGCCCGAGTTCCTATTTTGCCCGGAAGCATCCAGAACACACGAGAACCGCCGGAGAGGGGGCACGAGGCCACCAAACCCTAGGCCGGCGCGGCCAGGGGGGCCCGCGCCCCCCTATAGTGTGGGCCCCCCAGAAGTCCACCGACCTTGCCCTTCCGCCTATTTAAAGCCTCCGTCGCGAAAACCCTGATACGTTCGACGAAACCAGAGAAAACCTTCCAGAGCCGCCGCCATCGCGAAGCCAAGATCCGGGGACAGGAGTCTCCGTTCCCGGCACGCCGCCGGGATGGGGAAGTGCCCCCGGAAGGCTTCTCCATCGACACCGCTGCCATCTCCACCGCCATATTCATCACCGCTGCTTGCTCCCATGAGGAGGAGTAGTTCTCCATCGAGGCTCGGGGTGCATGCCGGTAGCTATGTGGTTCATCTCTCTCCTATGTACTTCAATACAATAATCTCATGAGCTGTCTTACATGATTGAGATTCATATGATGATGCTTGTAATCTAGATGTCATTATGCTAGTCAAGTGAATTTTACTTATGTGATCTCCGGAGACTCCTTGTCCCACGTGTGTAAAGGTGACGAGTGTGTGCACCGTGTGGGTCTCTTAGGCTATATTTCACGGAATACTTATTCACTGTTATGAATGGCATAGTGAAGTGCTTATTTATATCTCTTTATGATTGCAATGTGTTTTGTATCACAATTTATCTATGTGCTACTCTAGTGATGTTATTAAAGTAGTTTTATTCCTCCCGCACGGTGTAATGGTGACGAGTGTGTGCATCCGTGTTAGTACTTGGCGTAGGCTATGATTATGATCTCTTGTAGATTATGAAGTTAACTATTGCTATGATAGTATTGATATTATCTATGCCTCCTTTCTTAGCATGAAGGTGACAGTGTGCATGCTATGTTAGTACTTGGTTTAGTCGTATTGATCTTTCATGCACTCTAAGGTTATTTAAATATGAACATTGAATTGTGGAGCTTGTTAACTCCGGCATTGAGGGTTCGTGTAATCCTACGCAATGTGTTCATCATCCAACAAGAGTGTAGAGTATGCATTTATCTATTCTGTTATGTGATCAAAGTTGAGAGTGTCCACTAGTGAAAGTCTAATCCCTAGGCCTTGTTCCTAAATATCGCTATCGCTGCTTGTTTACTTGTTTTACTGCATTACTACTCGCTGCGTTACTACGCTTGTTTACTCTCCCGGGCAAAGCACTTTTCCGGTGCTCGTTGCTACTGCTTATATATATTCATACCACCTGTATTTCACTATCTCTTCGCCGAACTAGTGCACCTATTAGGTGTGTTGGGGACACAAGAGACTTCTTGCTTTGTGGTTGCGGGGTTGCATGAGAGGGATATCTTTGACCTCTTCCTCCCTGAGTTCGATAAACCTTGGGTGATCCACTTAAGGGAAACTTGCTGCTGTTCTACAAACCTCTGCTCTTGGAGGCCCAACACTGTCTACAGGAAAAGGAGGGGGCGTAGACATCATGTATCATGTAAATTATATCTTACAAGTTGCAAGCCTCATGCATAGTATACTAATAGTGCCCGCACCTTGTCCTAATTAGCTTGGACTACCGGATCATCGCAATGCACATGTTTTAACCAAGTGTCACAAAGGGGTACCTCTATGCCGCTCGTACAAAGGTCTAAGGAGAAAGCTCGGATTGGATTTCTCGCTATTGATTATTCTCAACTTAGACATCCATACCGGGACAACATAGACAACGAGATAATGGACTCCTCTTTTATGCATAAGCATGTAACAACAATTAATAATTTTCTCATATGAGATTGAGGATATATGTCCAAAACTGAAACTTCCACCATGAATCATGGCTTTAGTTAGCGGCCCAATGTTCTTCTCTAACAATATGCATGCTTAACCATAAGGTGGTAGATCTCCCTTACTTCAGAGAAGACGAACATGCATAGCAACTCACATGAAATTCAGCAAAAGGTAGTTGATGGCGTCCCCAGTGAACATGGTTATCGCACAACGAGCAACTTAATAAGAGATAAAGTGCATAAGTACATATTCAATACCACAATAGTTTTTAAGCTATTTGTCCCATGAGCTATATATTGCAAAGGTGAATGATGGAATTTTAAAGGTAGCACTCAAGCAATTTACTTTGGAATGGCGGAGAAATACCATGTAGTAGGTAGGTATGGTGGACACAAATGGCATAGTGATTGGCTCAAGTATTTGGATGCATGAGAAGTATTCCCTCTCGATACAAGGTTTAGGCTAGCAAGGCTATTTGAAACAAACACAAGGATGAACGGCACAGCAAAACTCACATAAAAGACATATTGAAAACATTATAAGACTCTACACCGTCTTCCTTGTTGTTCAAACTCAATACTAGAAATTATCTAGACTTTAGAGAGACCAAATATGCAAACCAAATTTTAGCATGCTCTATGTATTTCTTCATTAATGGGTGCAAAGCATATGATGCAAGAGCTTAAACATGAGCACAACAATTGCCAAGTATCACATTACCCAAGACATTTATAGCTATTACTACATGTATCATTTTCCAATTCCAACCATATAACAATTTAACGAAGAAGAAAATTCGCCATGAATACTATGAGTAGAAACTAAGGACATACTTGTCCATATGCAACAGCGGAGCGTGTCTCTCTCCCACACAAAGAATGCTAGGATCCATTTTATTCAAAAACAAAAACAATCTGACGCTCCAAGCAAAATACATGAGATGTGATGGAATAAAAATATAGTTTCAGGGGAGGAACCTGATAATGTTGTCGATGAAGAAGGGGATGCCTTGGGCATCCCCAAGCTTAGACGCTTGAGTCTTCTTGAAATATGCAGGGATGAACCACCGGGGCATCCCCAAGCTTAGACTTTTCAATCTTCTTGATCGTAGTATATCATCCTCCTCTCTTGACCCTTGAAAACTTCCTCCACACCAAACTTAGAACAACTCATTAGAGGGTTAGTGCACAATCAAAATATACATGTTCAGAGGTGACATAATCATTCTTAACACTTCTGTACATTGCACAAAGCTACTGAAAGTCAATGGAATCAGAATATCCATCGAACATAACAAAACTGGCAATGCGAAATAAAAGGCAGAATCTGTCAAAACAGAACAGTTCGTATTGACGAATTTTATCGAGGCACCAGACTTGCTCAAATGAAAATGCTCAAATTGAATGAAAGTTGCGTACATATCTGAGGATCACTCACGTAAATTGGCATAATTTTCTGAGTTACCTACAGAGAATGTTGCCCATATTCGTGACAGCAAAGAAATCTGTTTCTGCGCAGTAATCCAAATCTAGTATCAACCTTGCTATCAAAGACTTTACTTAGCACAACAAAACACAAAACTAAGATAAGGAGAGGTTGCTACAGTAGTAAACAACTTCCAAGACACAAAATAAAAATAAAGTACTGTAGTAAAATAAACACATGGGTTATCTCCCAAGAAGTGCTTTCTTTATAGCCATTAAGATGGGCTCAGCAGTTTTAATGATGCACTCGCAAGAAATAGTATTTGAAGCAAAAAGAGAGCATCAAGAGGCAAATTCAAAACACATTTAAGTCTAACATGCTTCCTATGAAAAGGAATCTTGTAAATAAACAAGTTCATGAAGAGCAAAGTAACAAGCATAGGAAGATAAAATAAGTGCAACTTCAAGATTTTAAGCACATAGAGAGGTATTTTAGTAACATGCATATTTCTACAACCATATTTTCCTCTCTCATAATAACTTTCAGTAGTATCATGAGCAAACTCAACAATATAACTATCACATAAAACATTCTTATCATGAGTCTCATGCATAAAATTATTACTACCCACATAAGCGTAGTCAATTTTATTAGTTGTAGTGGGAGCAAATTCAACAAAGTAGCTATCATTATTATTCCCATCATCAAATATAGGAGGCATATTGTAATCATAATCAAATGTATCCTCCATAACAGGTGGTACCAAAAGACTAATATCATTATAATCATCATAAATAGGAGGCAAAGTATCATCAAAGAAAATTTTCTCCTCAATGCTTGGGGGACTAAAAATATCAAGCTCATCAAAACCAGCTTCCCCAAGCTTAGAATTTTCCATAGCGTTAGCAACAATAGTGTTCAAAGCATTCATATTAATAACATTGCTACTAGCATGCAAATAAGATTCCATAGGTTTTTTAATTTTCGCATTAAACCATTCATGTCTTGACTCAGGAAATAGAATAAAAAGCTCACATATGTTTTCCATTATGCCTTACTAGTGTAAACAAGAAACAAAAAGTTGCAATTGCAGGATCTAAAGGAAATAGCTTCGAGTACTTACAACGGCGGAAAATAGCTTAGTAGCCGAGATCCGGACTGTGAGTACCTTTTACCTTTCCTCCCCGGCAACGGCGCCAGAAAATAGCTTGATGTATACGCCCCCTCCTTTTCCTGTAGACAGTGTTGGGCCTCCAAGAGCAGAGGTTTGTAGAACAGCAGCAAGTTTTCCCTTAAGTGGATCACCCAAGGTTTATCGAACTCGGGGAGAAAGAGGTCAAAGATATTCCTCTCATGCAACCACTGCAACCACAAAGCAAGAAGTCTCTTGTGTCCCCAACACACCTAATAGGTGCACTAGTTCGGTGAAGAGATAGTGAAATACGAAGTGGTATAAATAAGCAGTAGCAACGGCACTGGAAAAGTGCTTTGCCCGGGACGATAAACAAGCGAGTAGTAACGCAGCAGTAGTAACGCGATAAAACAAGTAAACAAGCAGCGATAGCGATATTTAGGAACAAGGCCTAGGGATCATACTTTCACTAGTGGACACTCTTAACATTGATCACATAACAGAATAGATAAATGCATACTCTACACTCTTGTTGGATGATGAACACCATTGCGTAGGATTACACGAACCCTCAATGCCGGAGTTAACAAGCTCCACAATTCAATGTTCATATTTAAATAACCTTAGAGTGCAAGATAGATCAACACAACCAAACCAAGTACTAACATAGCATGCACACCGTAACCTTCACGCTACGAAAGGAGGCATAGATCACATCAATACCATCATAGCAATAGTTAACTTCATAATCTACAAGAGATCACAATCATAGCATAAACCAAGTACTTCATGATGCACACACTGCCAACATTACATCATGGAGGAGGAATAGACTACTTTAATAACATCACTAGAGTAGCACATAGATGAATTGTGATACAAAACTCATATGAATCTCAATCATGTAAGGCAGCTCATGAGATCATTGTATTGAAGTACATAGGAGAGAGATTTAACCACATAGCTACCGGTACAGCCCCGAGCCTCGATGGAGAACTACTCCGTCCTCATGGGAGACAGCTGCGTTGATGAAGATGGCGGTGGTGTCGATGGAGGAGCCTTCCGGGGGCACTTCCCGTCCCGGCGGCGTGCCGGAACAGAGACTCCTGTCCCCCAGATCTTGGCTTCACGATGGCGGCGGCTCTGGAAGGTTTCTCGTACCGTGGCTTTTCCGTCTCGAGGTTTTAGGTCCAGGGGCTTTATATAGGCGAAGAGGCGGCGTCAGAAGGTCGAAGGGGCGACGACACCATAGGGCCGCGCGGCCAGGGGGTGGGCCGCGCCACCCTATCATATGGGGGCCCCGTGCCCCCCCTCTGGCCTCTCTCGTGTGTTCTGGATGCTTCCGGGGATTCTAAGATCTTCGGCGTTGATTTCGTCCGATTCCGAGAATATTTCTTTACTAGGATTTCTGAAACCAAAAACAGCAGAAACAACAAGCTGGCCCTTCGGCATCTTGTTAATAGGTTAGTTCCAGAAAATGCACGAATATGACATAAAGTGTGCATAAAACATGTAGATATCATCAATAATGTGGCATGGAACATAAGAAATTATCGATACGTCGGAGACGTATCAATCATTAGCATTGCTAGTGGTGGTAATAGTCCAAACTTTAGCTACATTTTTCTCTTTAGCTAGTTTTTCATTTTCTTCTCTATCCCACCTAGCACGCAATTCAGCCATTAATCTTATATTCTCATTAATTCTAACTTGGATGGTATTTGCTGTAGTAACAATTTTATTTTCAATATCCCTATTAGGCATAACTTTCGATTTCAAAAGATCAACATCGGAGGCAAGACTATCAACCTTAGAAGCGAGAATATCAATTTTATTGAGTTTTTCCTCAACAGATTTGTTAAAAGCAGTTTGTGTACTAATAAATTCTTTAAGCATAGCTTCAAGTCCAGGGGGTGTGTTCCTATTATTATTGTAAGAATTCCCATAAGAATTAGCATAACCGTTACCATTATTATAAGGATATGGCCTATAGTTATTACTAGAATTGTTCGATAAGCATTGTTGTTGAAATTATTATTTTTAATGAAGTTTACATCAACATGTTCTTCTTGGGCAACCAATGAAGCTAACGGAACATTATTAGGATCAACATTAGTCCTATCATTCACAAGCATAGACATAATAGCATCAATCTTATTATTCAAGGAGGAGGTTTCTTCAACGAATTTACCTTCTTACCTTGTGGAGCTCTTTCCGTGTGCCATTCGGAGTAATTAATCATCATATTATCAAGGAGCTTTGTTGCTTCACCAAGAGTGATGGACATAAAGGTACCTCCAGCAGCTGAATCCAATAAATTCCGCGAAGAAAAATTTAGTCCTGCATAAAAGGTTTGGATGATCATCCAAGTAGTCAGTCCATGGGTTGGGCAATTTTTAACCAAAGATTTCATTATTTCCCAAGCTTGAGCAACATGTTCATTATCCAATTGTTTAAAATTCATTATGCTACTTCTCAAAGATATAATTTTAGCAGGGGGATAATATCTACCAATAAAAGCATCCTTGCATTTAGTCCAGGAATCAATACTATTCTTAGGCGAGAGATAGCAACCAATCTTTAGCTCTTCCTCTTAATGAGAAAGGAAACAATTTTAATTTTATAATGTCACCATCTACATCCTTATATTTTTGCATTTCACACAATTCAACAAAGTTATTGAGATGGGCAGCAGCATCATCAGAACTAACACCGAGAAAATTGCTCTCGCATAACAAGATTCGATAAAGCGAGGTTTAATTTCAAAGAATTCTGCTTGTAGTAGCGAGTGGAGCAATAGGTGTGCATAGGAAATCATTATTATTTGTGGTTGTGAAGTCACACAACTTAGTATTTTCAGGGGTGGCCATTTTAGCAGTAGTAAATAAAGCAAACTAGATAAAATAAATGCAAGTAAACTAATTTTTTTTTTGTTTTTGATATAGAGTGCAAGACAGTAAATAAAGTAAAGCTAGCAACTAATTTTTTTGTGTTTTGATATAAGTGCAGCAAACAAGTAAGTAAATAAAATAAAGCAAGACAAAAACAAAGTAAAGAGATTGGGAAGTGGAGACTCCCCTTGCAGCGTGTCTTGATCTCCGCGGCAACGGCGCCAGAAAACAGTCTTGATGCGTGATACGTCTCCAACGTATCGATAATTTCTTATGTTCCATGCCACATTATTGATGTTATCTACATGTTTTATGCACACTTTATGTCATATTCGTGCATTTTCTGGAACTAACCTATTAACAAGATGCCGAAGTGCCGATTCGTTGTTTTCGCTGTTTTTGGTTTCGAAATCCTAGTAACGAAATATTCTCGGAATTGGACGAAATCAACGCCCGGGTTCCTATTTTGCCCGGAAGCATCCAGAACACCCGAGAGCCACCGGGGAGGGGGCACGAGCCCACCAAACCCTAGGCCGGCGCGGCCGGGGGGCCCGCGCCACCCTATGGTGTGGGCACCCCTTCGACCCTCTCGGCGCCGCCTCTTCGCCTATTTAAAGCCTCCGTCGCGAAAACCCCGATACGTTCGACGAAACCCACGGAAACCTTCCAGAGCCGCCGCCATCGCGAAGCCAAGATCTGGGGGACAGGAGTCTCTGTTCCGGCACGCCGCCGGAACGGGGAAGTGCCCCCGGAAGGCTTCTCCATCGACACCGCTGCCATCTCCACCGCCATCTTCATCACCGCTTGTAATAACCCAGAACATAGGAACAACGAAGGGTAGATTTAGAAATGGGATGTGCATTTCATCGCAAAACGGGGGAAATTTTCGCGCCTTATTGCAACTAAACCTAAGAGGGATCGAGGTTCTCTCTCATTTTGCACTTAGGGTTAGGCAATGTGAGTTAGGGAAATTTCGACATGA